>NC_058414.1:48968118-49100319 GCF_002201575.2 Neomonachus schauinslandi | reverse complement strand
ATTCCAGTAGCCTTGCCCTTAATGTGAATCCAACCACTGTCCTTTTTTTTTTATTATGTTAAGCACCATACAGTATATCATTAGTTTTTGATGTAGTGTTCCATGATTCATTATTTGCGTATAACACCCCGTGCTCCATTCAATATGTGCCTCTTTAATACCCATCACCAGGCTAACCCATCCCCCACCCCCTCCCCTCTAGAACCCTCAGTTTGTTTCTCAGAGTCCATAGTCTCTCATGGTTCATCTCTCCCTCCGATTTCCCCCCCTTCATTTTTCCCTTCCTACTATCTTCTTTTTTTTTTTTAACATATAATCTATTATTTGTTTCAGAGGTACAGGTCTGTGATTCAACTGTCTTAAACAATTCACAGTGCTCACCATAGCCCATACCCTCCCCAATGTCCATCACCTGGCCATTGTCTTTTAAAGAAGCTTGGAAATTATGTAAGAGAAGGTTAGAAGATATGCTTTCTCAAAGACAGCCCACAAGTGACTAGGGAGACTATCTAAGGTGCTAGAAGCATATTTCCCGAAAACTGAAGTCATGGAGAGAACCATGGAATTTTTTTTTTTTTTTTTTAAACCGAAGTACTAAAGAACTCCAAAAAAAAAAAAAAAGGTAAGGCTGCAATTATCTTATCTGTATTCAAGAAGCATGAATATCATACAAATAATCTAGTCTAGAGGACATTGCTGCTCTGTTATAAGGGGGTGTATTCTTTTTATAAGTTAATGGTCAGTTCCTGCAACATTAGACAATTGTAACTTAAAAGTGAGTAATCTAATTTATTGGTCATCCAGAGATTCAGCACTTTGGAAAATTATAGTCCTTTTTAACTTTCTCATTGTTTATTGTTATGCATCTGACAATGGGATTTAATTTTTTCATATTAAGACCTTTTCCTTATGTATCAGTACCCTAAAGGTAGTCCTTTCCGATGCTATCTGGAATTCCGAACCGCAATTCTTTTCTGTACACAATGGAGATAAACAATCCATTTTAGGTCTTTCCTTGTTTCCTTCCTAAATAAAGCCTTTTCACTTACACAGGCCCTTGCTCTCCTTGTGAATTCAGGCTTAATTCCTACTAGTTTTCTTTCTCATTTTAAGACATACCTAAAAGTAGTACAAAGGACGTTTTCAATGTTTGACGGCTGTGTTACTCTAGAAAGCGAAAAAGATTTAATTTGTTGTTTTACATTAACTCCTACACACACGTACTCACACACACAAACACACAGGTTCCTCATGAGGTAGTTTGAGGTTTTCTGAACATTCTAAACTAAAAAGTAATTTCAAAATAAACATCATTTTTCAGAGTATTTGAAAATAAGCTGCCACCATGAGACTTCCAAATGTTCCCTCTTTGAGTCCATATCCTCATGAAAGTATTTACCACACCACTGAGTGCCCATCTCCACAAGGACAACATGGCATTTCTGATACAAGCTCTAGGGCTGTAACAGAGAAACTTAGTTCTGAACGATCCTTAGGGCAACAGTCAAGTATAGGTGTCAATTACTTCTGTCCATCAAAACAGCTGACTGATTTTATGTCATTAGACATCTTTATCATTTAGATAAGGAAATTTCAGATGTCCTTTTTTCTTGTTGTTGTCCTTATTATTTTTATTCCCAAATTAATTGTCAAATACACATTAGAACTTCTGTGAAATACATGACATTATATTTCTTCAGTGGCTGTAGGTTAACTTTTTTTTTTTAAAGATTTTATTTATTTATTTGAGAGAGAGAATGAGATAGAGAGAGCATGAGAGGGGGGAGGGTCAGAGGGAGAAGCAGACTCCCTGCTCAGCAGGGAGTCCAATGCGGGACTCAATCCTGGGACTCCAGGATCAGGACCTGAGCTGAAGGCAGTCTCTTAACCAACTGAGCCACCCAGGCGCCCTGTAGGTTAACTTTTAAATTGAATTTAGGAAGGGTAAGTTTTCGCAATTTCAATGTGTCATATGAAAATTTACCTTCTCAGTTCACCTTTAAAAATTCATTAGTGGGGCGCCTGGGTGACTCAGTTGGTTAAGCAACTGCCTTCGGCTCAGGTCATGATCCTGGAGTCCCGGGATCGAGTCCCGCATCGGGCTCCCTGCTCAGTGAGGAGCCTGCTTCTCCCTCTGACCCTCCCCCCTCTCATGTACTCTCTCTCATTCTCGCTCTCTCAAATAAATAAATAAATCTTTAAAAAAAAATTCATTAGTGTTTGCTTTTTATTCTGTCTTCAGAGGCTCTTATTTTAGTAATGAATTACATGAAATCAACAAGCAGTGTATTCTTTTCATTTTTTAGTATAGGGATTTCCTCTTCAACACATTTTTATTAACTTACATTGATCCTGTCACAAAGACTTTTATTAAACAAAACTTCCAGCACTCACAGATCCGATTTCTTTCTGAGTGTGACATGTATACCAGTCCCATTTTGACCCACCTTCTTATTCTCAAGCATTATTTTTTGCTCAGCTCTACTTCGATTATTGTATTTTACCACTCGCCAACTTAGGTTGTCATATTGAAGGAATAGTTTAAATGTCACATTTAAACTGACAAAGTTGGCAAGCCCAGAAAGAAACGATAGTGCTAAGAGCAGACCGATGTCTGCTCTGGGTGAGCTTTTCTCTTCAGAGATAAATAAAATAGATACCGACCCCAAGTTGCCAGAGTTTGACACGGGGTGGGCCAAGATCTGTCAGGAGAGAACGAAATAAATTTATAGGAGTCAAAAAGTGAACTTTGGACATGGGACACACACTTTGTTTTGGCGTGAAGTGTTTGCCTGGAAGGCCTGCTTGGAGCCCCTTCAGATTGGATCTGGCACTCTTTCTAAGTAGGAAGATTGGGCTGTGAGCAATTAGGTTAACACACCGAATCATTCATCTTTGGTGAACGGCTTACGTTCAGCTAATCACATGTATTATGTTTGTGATTTACTGAGCATTTTTAAAAGACCTTTGCAGCTTTTAAGAGGCAGCGTCATCTCTCAAAACAGTTACACTTCATGTGGGCTGTCTTAAGCTCCAGACCAGCCCGCAGCTGTATCTCTTTTCCCACCAGCAAAAGCGAATGCCTCCTCTCTCCCTGAAGCCTCCTTTCCTGGGCTTCTCAACATCTACAGTCATTCTCTCCCACAGAACATATATGGGAGGTGCATATTTCTGAGACATGGAGAAGCATTTCTTAAGGCAATTAAATGTTATGAATATGGTTCCTACTCCTTGGTATCATGTATCCTGAAACAGAACAGCAAATATATAATTTCAGAGACACAAAAGAGAACTGCTCTCAAGAGTGTACACATTAATAAGTAATGTTCATGTAGCATTCTATGTGATTTTATATTTGAAATATTTTGCCTAAATTTTTTTTTTTTAAGTGAAAGCCAGTCAAAGAATAACCAAAGTTACATTTGGAAAATCTTATGGGAATTCCATTATTCACTTTCTTCATTCAGATGATGCTCTATTTCTCAAACCCTGTCTAGTACAAAGGGCTTTTAGAGTTTGCCATGGGTGGTCTGTTCAATGAATCCCATTTCAGTTGATTAAATCTTCAGGCAGCTCACTCTGTCTACTTGAAACACAGGTGTTTTATCTTCATTTTCCATCCCCGTCATAAAAATTTTTCACCTCTGAATATTCTTTTCATGCAGGTGCATACTCTTGGAAATGATACAAAGAAAAATGAGAGTGGTATAAATCATGAACACATCAAGATATACAGAAAAGATATGAACACACCAAAAAGTTAAAGATAAAATAATAATAAAGGAATGCCAATAAATGGAGCAGACAAAAACCAGCCTTAAGGAGGGAGACAAGAAGGCAATTCATCCAACAAATAAATGAATGACTCAGGATCTTAGAGAGTCGGTTGGATGATTAAACTAAGAAGTGTGAGCACACAGGAAAAAGAAAGCTGTGAGGGGGAGATCGTCTAAGGTAGGTAGAGGGAAACCATACATACAGGTCTACTGTGGTATACTTATCATGCTTGGGGCAATTCATTTTAATTCTATTGTATTACTGTATCAGGCACTGGAGATCTAAAATTGAAGAGATGTGATTGGTGCTATCATGGAATTGATGGTCTAGTGGAGAGGTCTGCTGGGTTTAGACACGTCCTTAAATCAGATTTCCAAAAGAAAGTTTTATCCGTTCCCTTTGTTCACCCACTGAAGAAATATTTCCTAAATGTTTACTTTGTGTCTGATATTCACAGAAGCACTAAAGTGAGGAAAAAGACTGTGTGCTTCTCTTCAGGACCTTCTATTCTGATGGGGTTGGGGAAGACAGTCAACACACCATTGAATAGTTTGTCACGTTGGACAAATTCTGCAGTGAAACTAAAGTAGGATAAATGTGTGAGGAGAGCGAGGAAGCTATCTTACATGGGAAAGTAAAAAAAAAAAAAAAAAGGGCTCACTAATGAGATGCTCCAGCAGGTCCCTGAGCAAAGTGAAGGAAAAGCCATGTGGCTCTCTGAGGAAAGGGCAGCAAAAGCTAAGTTAGGAACGTGTTTGTTCGGGAACAACAAGGAGGCAGCCTATTTACAGAAGTAACAAGGAGCAAAGTAGTAGGGGATGGCTGAGAGAGAAGGGGTGGGAAGGGGGTCAAGCCACCAAATCCTATTAGGTAGCACAGCTTGGGGAAGCCAGACCTAGGGTGAAATCCTGCCACTGCTGTTTACCAGTTGGGTGGCCATCTTGGACCAGTTGCTTACATTCTTTGAACCTCTGTTCCCTTACCTGTACAAAGTGGAGGTAACTAAGAGATTTCTCATGGTTACTATGAAAATTAAATAATGCATTTTGCTCTGCAACACTTAGAATTACTCCTACTAAGAGTAAACCCTGAACAAATGAAAGTATTCGTCATTAATGCATTAACTAGTTGGTCACGAATTTCTGTCATTGTCCCCAGCTATATGTCCCTGTCATCTCTCAGGCTGGATTATGTAAAACGGCTTTCTCCCCAGTTCAGTTCATTTTCCACCAAGTCATCAGATCTCTTTTGCTTAAACACTGCTATCATCATCATGTCATTGATGGCTTCTTATAAATTTGGTGCAAACATACAGTTCCAAAAGCATCGCTCATGACTTTGCAGCTGGGACCATCTGTTCCAGTCTAGCTGGTCTATCTGTTCACTCACCCTCCGATGGGTCTCTGAGTTTGGGCAAGACTTCAAAGCTCAGGTTTTGATCAGCACATTTGAAACTGCCCTTTCCCACACCTACTTAGATCCTACCAACATTTCTAGGTCTGTTCTTTTCTCAAGAAAACCATCCAGACACTATTCATCCCATCCTCTACTTTTAAAACAACACCCTACTGTTGGATATTCTGTCATTTTCATGTTATTTGAATTCATGCTATTACAATAAGTGTGGATTTGGAATACATTGTGCTGGGCGCCTGGGTGGCTCAGTTGGTTAAGCGACTGCCTTCGGCTCAGGTCATGATCCTGGAGTCCCTGGATCGAGTCCCGCATCGGGCTCCCTGCTCGGCAGGGAGCCTGCTTCTCCCTCTGACCCTCCCCCCTCTCATGTGCTCTCTCTCTCTCATTCTCTCTGTCTCAAATAAAAAAAAAAAATCTTAAAAAAAAAAAAAAAAGGAATACATTGTGCTGGGTTTTTCCCTTTTAAAAGAAAGCTTTCAAACTGAAAAGAAAATTTCTTACAGGGACAGAGGGGGAAGTAAGATCAGCAGTCCTGGTCAAAAAATATATATATTTTTTTTTAGTGTTTTTTTTTATTCTTATGTTAATCCCCATACATTACATCATTAGTTTTAGATGTAGTGTTCCATGATTCATTGTTTGTGCATAACACCCAGTGCTCCATGCAGAATGTGCCCTCTTTAATGCCCATCACCAGGCTACCCCATCCTCCCACCCGCCTCCCCTCTAGAACCCTCAGTTTGTTTTTCAGAGTCCATCGTCTCTCATGGTTCGTCTACCCCTCCGATTTCCCCGCCTTCATTCTTCCCCTCCCGCTACCTTCTTCTTTTTTTTTTTTCTTAACATATATTGCATTATTTGTTTCAGAGGTACAGATCTGAGATTCAATAGCCTTGCACAATTCACAGTGCTTACCAGAGCACATACCCTCCCCAGTGTCTATCACCCAGTCATCCCATCCCTCCTACCCCAGCCCCCACTCCAGCAACCCTCAGTTTGTTTCCTGTGATTAAGAATTCCTCATATCAGTGAGGTCATATGATACATGTCTTTCTCTGTTTGACTTATTTCGCTCAACATAATACCCTCCAGTTCCATCCACATCGTTGCAAATGGCAAGATCTCATTCCTTTTGATGGCTGCATAATATTCCATTATATATATATACCACTTCTTCTTTATCCATTCATCTGTCGATGGACATCTTGGCTCTTTCCACACTTTGGCTATTGTGGACATTGCTGCTATAAACATCGGGGTGCACGTACCCTTTCGGATCCCTACTTTTGTATCTTTGGGGTAAATACCCAGTAATGCAATTGCTGGATCATATGGTAGCTCTATTTTCAACTTTTTGAGGAACCTCCATCCTGTTTTCCAGAGTGGCTGCACCAGCTTGCATTCCCACCAACAGTGGAGGAGGGTTCCCCTTTCTCCGCATCCCCGCCGACATCTGTCGTTTCCTGACTTGTTAATTTTAGCCATTCTGACTGGCGTGAGGTGGTATCTCATTGAGGTTTTGATTTGGATTTCCCTGATGCCGAACGGTATTGAGCACTTTTTCATGTGTCTGTTGGCCATTTGGATGTCTTCTTTGCAGAGATGTCTCTTCATGTCTTCTGCCCATTTCTTGATTGGATCATTTGTTCTTTGGGTGTTGAGTTTGATCAGTTCTTTATAGATTTTGGATACTAGCCCTTTATCTGATATGTCATTTGCAAATATCTTCTCCCATTCTGTCGGTTGCCTTTTGGTTTTGTGGACTGTTTCCTTTGCTTTGCAAAAGCTTTTTATCTTGATGAAGTCCCAATAGTTCATTTTTGCCCTTGCTTCCCTTGCCTTTGGCGATGTGTCTAGGAAGAAGTTGCTTCAGCTGAGGTCAAAGAGGTTGTTGCCTGTGTTCTCGTTTAGGATTTTGACGGACTCCTGTCTCACATTGAGGTCTTTCAACCATTTGGAGTCTATTTTTGTGTGTGGTGTAAGGAAATGGTCCAGTTTCATTCTTCTGCATGTGGCTATCCATTTTCCCAACACCATTTGTTGAAGAGACTGTCTTTGTTCCATTGGACATTCTTTCCTGCTTTGTCAAAGATGAGTTGACCATAGAGTTGAGGGTCCATTTCTGGGCTCTCTATTCTGTTCCATTGATCTCTGTGTCTGTTTTTGTGCCAGTACCAGACTGTCTTGATGATGACAGCTTTGTAATAGAGCTGGAAGTCCGGAATTGTGATGCCGCCAGCTTTGCTTTTCTTTTTCAACATTCCTCTGGCTATGCGGGGTCTTTTCTGGTTCCATACAAATTTTAGGATGATTTGTTCCATTTCTTTAAAAAAAGTGGATGGTATTTTGATGGGGATTGCATTGAATGTGTAGATTGCTCTAGGTAGCATTGACATCTTCACAATATTTGTTCTTCCAATCCATGAGCATGGAACGTTTTTCCATTTCTTTGTGTCTTCCTCAATTTCTTTCATGAGTATTTTATACTTTTCTGAGTACAGATCCTTTGCCTCTTTGGTTAGATTTATTCCTAGGTATCTTATGGTTTTGGGTGCAATTGTAAATGGGATCAACTCCTTAATTTCTCTTTCTTCTGTCTTGTTGTTGGTGTATACGAATGCCACTGACTTCTGTGCATTGATTTTATATTCTGCCACTTTACTGAATTCCTGTATGAGTTCTGGCAGTTTTGGGGTGGAGTCTTTGGGGTTTTCCACATAAAGTATCATATCATCTGCAAAGAGTGAGAGTTTGACTTCTTCTTTGCCGATTTGGATGCCTTTGATTTCTTTTTGTTGTCTGATTGCTGTGGCTAGGACTTCCAATACTATGTTGAATAGCAGTGGTGATAGTGGACATCCCTGCCGCGTTCCTGACCTTAGGGGGAAAGCTCTCAGTTTTTCCCCATTGAGAATGATATTCGCTGTAGGTTTTTCATAGATGGCTTTTATGATATTGAGGTATGTACCCTCTATCCCTATACTCTGAAGAGTTTTGATCAAGAAAGGATGCTGTACTTTGTCAAAAGCTTTTTCTGCATCTATTGAGAGGATCATATGATTCTTGGTCTTTCTTTTATTAATGTATTGTATCACATTGATTGATTTGCGGATGTTGAACCAACCTTGCAGCCCAGGGATAAATCCCACTTGGTCGTGGTGAATAATCCTTTTAATGTACTGTTGGATCCTATTGGCTAGTATTTTGGTGAGAATTTTTGCATCCATGTTCATCAGGGATATTGGTCTGTAATTCTCCTTTTTGATGGGGTCTTTGTCTGGTTTGGGGATCAAGGTAATGCTGGCCTCATAAAATGAGTTGGGAAGTTTTCCTTCCATTTCTATTTTTTGGAACAGTTTCAGAAGAATAGGTATTAATTCTTCTTGAAATGTTTGGTAGAATTCCCCTGGGAAGCCATCTGGCCCTGGGCTTTTGTTTTTTGGGAGATTTTTGATGACTGCTTCAATTTCCTTAGTGGTTATAGGTCTGTTCAGGTTTTCAATTTCTTCCTGGTTCAGTTTTGGCAGTTGATACATCTCTAGGAATGCATCCATTTCTTCCAGGTTATCTCATTTGCTGGCATAGAGTTGCTCATAATATGTTCTTATAATTGTTTGTATTTCTTTGGTGTTGGTTGTGATCTCTCCTCTTTCATTCATGATTTTGTTGATTTGGGTCATTTCTCTTTTCTTTTTGATAAGTCTGGCCAGGGGTTTATCAATCTTGTTAATTCTTTCAAAGAACCAGCTCCTAGTTTTGTTGATCTGTTCTACTGTTCTTTTAGTTTCTATTTCATTGATTTCTGCTCTGATCTTTAGTATTTCTCTTCTCCTGCTGGGTTTAGGCGTTATTTGCTATTCTTTCTCCAGCTCCTTTAGGTGTAGGGTTAGGTTGTGTACTTGAGACCTTTCTTGTTTCTTGAGAAAGGCTTGTATTGCTATATACTTTCCTCTTAGGACTGCCTTTGCTGTATCCCAAAGATTTTGAATAGTTGTGTTTTCATTTTCATTGGTTTCCATGTATTTTTTTAATTCTTCTTTAATTTCCTGGTTGACCCATTCATTCTTCAGTAGGATTCTCTTTAGCCTCCATGTATTTGAGTTCTTTCCGACTTTCCTCTTGTGATTGAGTTCTAGTTTCAAAGCATTGTGGTCTGAAAATAGGCAGGGAATGATTCCAATCTTTTGGTACCGGTTGAGACCTGATTTATGACCTAGGATGTGATCTATTCTGGAGAATGTTCCATGGGGACTAGAGAAGAATGTGTATTCCGTTGCTTTGGGATGGAATGTTCTGAATATGTCTGTGAAGTCCATTTGGTCCAGTGTGTCATTTAAAGTCTTTATTTCCTTATTGATCTTTTGCTTAGATGATCTGTCCATTTCAGTGAGGGGGGTGTTAAAGTCCCCCACTATTATTGTATTGTTGTCGATGTGTTTCTTTGCTTTTGTTATTAATTGCCTTATATAATTGGCTGCTCCCATGTTAGGGGCATAGATATTTACAATTGTTAGATCTTCTTGTTGGATAGACCCTTTAAGTAGGATATAATGTCCTTACTCATCTCTTATTACAGTCTGTGGTTTAAAATCTAATTTGTCTGATATAAGGATTGCCACCCCAGCTTTCTTTTGGTGTCCATTAGCATGGTAAATGGTTTTCCACCCCCTCACTTTCAATCTGGGGGTGTCTTTGGGTCTAAAATGAGTCTCTTGCAGACAGCATATCGATGGGTCTTGTTTTTTAATCCAATCTGATAGCCTGTGTCTTTTGATTGGGGCATTTAGCCCATTTACATTCAGGGTAACTATTGAAAGACAGGAATTTAGTGCCATTGTATTGCCTGTAAGGTGACTATTACTGTATATTGTCTGTATTCCTTTCTGGTCTATGTTGCTTTTAGGGTCTCTCTTTGGTTAGAGGACCCCTTTCAAGATTTCTTGCAGGGCTGGTTTTGCGTTTGCAAATTCCTTTAGTTTTTGTTTGTCCTGGAAGCTTTTTATCTCTCCTTCTATTTTCAATGACAGCCTAGCTGGATATAGTATTCTTGGCTGCGTATTTTTCTTATTTAGTGCTCTGAATATATCCTGCCAGTCCTTTCTGGCCTGCCAGGTCTCTGTGGATAGGTCTGTTGCCAATCTAATGTTTCTACCCTTGTAGGTTACATATCTCTTCTCCCGAGCTGCTTTCAGGATTTTCACTTGGTCTCTGAGACTCGTAAGTTTTACTATTAGATGTCGGGGTGTTGACCTATTTTTATTGATTTTGAGAGGGGTTCTCTGTGCTTCCTGGATTTTGATGCCTATTTCCTTCCCCAAATTAGGGAAGTTCTCTGCTATAATTTGCTCCATTATACCTTCTGCCCCCCTCTCTCTTTCTTCTTCTTCTGGGATCCCAATTATTCTAATGTTGTTTCGTCTGTGGTATCACTTATCTCTCGAATTCTGCCCTCGTGATCCAGTAGTTGTTTATCTCTCTTTTTCTCAGCTTCTTTATTTTCCATCATTTGGTCTTCTCTATCACTGATTCTCTCTTCTGCCTCATTTATCCTAGCAGTTAGCGCCCCCATATTTGATTCACCTCATTAATAGCCTTTTTGATTTCTACTTGGTTAGATTTTAGTTCTTTTACTTCTCCAGAAAGGGTTTCTCTAATAACTTCCATATTTTTTCCAAGCCCAGCTAGTATCTTTAAAGTGATGATTCTGAACTCTAGATCTGACATCGTACTAATGTCCGTATTGAGTAGGTCCCTGGCAGTCGGTACTACCTCTTGTTCTTTTTGTTGAGGTGATTTTTTCCGTCTTGTCATTTTGTGCAGAGGAGAATAGATTAATGAGAGAACAAAATGCTAGCATAGTAACAATGTCCCCAGAAAATATACTCTAAACAAATCAGAAAAGACCTGAAGTAGTGGGAAAAGAAAGGGAAACAGAGAAAAAAGAAAAAGAAAAAAAAAGAAAAAGATAAAGATAAAAACAAACAAAACAAAACAAAACAGCAACAACAAAAAAAAACAGAATGTGATCAAATATGATCAGGCTGGTATATAGATCAGTGCCACACACTAGATTTTCGGTGTATTTTGGTCTGTTAGAGAAAGTGCCTCCCAAAATTTTAAAGAAAGAAAAACTTATATATGTACAAAAATAAGGGTTGATATGATGAAGGGATGGAATATGACTGTAAAGATGGAAATTATAAAAAATTTTATAAAAGGAATTGATAAGTTGTTTGAAAAAAGAAAGAAGAGGATTTAAAAAAAGAAAAAAGAAAAAAAAAAGGGAGAGAATGTGATCAGGCAGGGGGTAGAAAAAAACCATATAGTAGAGATTTAGGGTATATTTTGATCTGTTAGAAGAAACTATCTCAAAATTTTAAAGAGAGAACAACTTATATATATATGCCAAAAATACGGGTAACTACTATGAAGGGATAGAATATGACTCTAAAAATGAAAAATAAAAATGTTTTTTAAAAAAGGGATTGATAAGATGTTGGTTGAAAAAGGGAAAAAGAAAAATTCAAAAAAAAGAAAAAAGAAAAAAGACAGTTAAAAAAAAAAAACTTGGGGCGCCTGGGTGGCTCAGTCGTTAAGCGTCTGCCTTCAGCTCAGGTCATGATCCCAGAGTCCTGGGATCGAGCCCCACATTGGGCTCCCTGCTGCGTGGGAAGCCTGCTTCTCCCCTCCTATTCCCCCTGCTTGTGTTCCCTCTCTCGCTGTGTCTCTCTCTGTCAAATAAATAAATAAAACCTTTAAAAAAATAAAAAAACAAAAAAACAAAAAAAACCTTAACTTTGAAAGACTAAAGAATCATGGTAAAAAAGCCATGAATTCTATGTGCAGTATTCCCCTAGCGCTGGCGTTGTGCCGTTCTCATTGATCAGTAAACTTGGTCTTGGCTGGCTGTTCTTGCTGATCTTCTGGGGGAGGGGCCTGTTGCCGTGGTTCCCAAATGTCTTTGCCTGAGGCGGAATTGCCCCGCCCTTGCCAGGTCCGGGCTAAGTAATCTGCTCGGGTTGCTCTCCAGAGCTTTTGTTCCCTGCGAGCTTTCCATACAGCTTTGGAGGCGGAGAGTGAAAATGGCGGCCTCCCAATCTCCTCCCCGGAGGAGCCGAGGACTTGGGGCCCCGCTCCTCCGTGAGCCCCCAGAGAAAAGCCGTCAGTCACTCCCGTCTCCCCGGTCTCCGGCCGCACTCCGTGCTCACCCGGCCTGTGACCGCGTGTTTCTATCTCTGTCACCTGACCCCGGGTGGAGTCTCCAAACCCAGCAGATCCCTGTGGTGCACTCCCGCGTGGCTCCTCCCAGGGGAGGAAGGTGAGTCTCCCCGGATCTGCCGCTTGTTGGGTCCCTGCTGGAGGAGCAGTGGCCCGACTGTGCCGCGGATCACGGTTTATGGCAACCCTGAGCTGAGAGCCCGCGCCTGGGCTCCGCCTCTGCAGCCGGCTTCCCTGCTCCGTTACCTGGGAGCTCTGCCACACTCAGGCACCCCCAGTCTTTCTGTGACCCCGAGGGTCCTGAGACCACACTGTCCCGGAGGGTTCCACCCCCCGCTTAGCCACCAGAGTGACGTCCCTCAGCAGAGCAGACTTTTAAAAGTTCCGATTTTGTGCTCCATGGTTCTATCACTTGCCAGAAGTGGCCGACGGAGGCCCCTCCCCCACCATCTATCCTCCCGAATATCGCCTCGGATTCACTTCTCCACACGTCCTACCTTCCAGAAAGTAGTTGCTTTTCTGATGAGAGAGTTGTTGCTATTCTTTTCTTCGATTTCCTGTTGAGTTTGTAGGTGTTCAGAATGGTTTGATCCCTATCCAGCTGAATTCCTGAGAGGAGACGAAATCCAGGTCTCCTACTCATCCGCCATCTTGCTCCGCCCTGGTCAATAAAAATATTTAGTCCTATATTTTATAGATACCCCAAAATTTCTACGATTGTTCATTCTTAGTATGTGCAATGTGAAAACAAAGTGTTAAATAGGATTTAGTGAGTTCTTAGAGCATGTCCCAGGAAGAGGTCATGTTGTAATATGAAACATACTGTCTTATTTAATAAAAAGAAAAAACAAATATGTAATATTGACTCCCATAGCTTTTTTTAATAGTTTTGTCATTTTAATATTATTCCAATGTGGTTACAGTAATAGTTTTTATTTTGGCATCTCTGCAATCTTTAAAGGAAAACTATTCTTTACAAAGAAATCTGGAAAATTAAAACAAGTGTCAAATTTTTGCCTCACTAAATTCAATTTGCAGAGTTTGACATCTTGTGCTCCTTATGGTGTGTTTGTTCAGGCACACACACACACACACACACACACACACACATGCTTAATTTTCAAAATAATCTTATTTATAATATTCTAATTTGAAAACTATTATTTAAACATGAGAATGTGTGTGTGCATGCATAGAAAAATCATGTAAATGTCTTTGTGTGAACGTGCATGCATATGTATGTATGTATGTATGTATGTATGTAGGTGTGTGTATGTTCATGTTAACTTCATTAGAAGCTCTCAGGGCAGCACCTGATTGGCCAGACTTAAATGTAGTGTCCTTCTGGGAACACTGGCCAAGGCGGCATAGTCTGGTAAAAACCAAACCAAAACAAAACAAATCAAAACAACTCTTACGGACACACGTGTTTGGAGGGAGGGAAGAGAAATTCCCAAAGAAAGATGATGATATTTCTGGAAGAAAACAAAGGGGCTAGGCTGACAGTATATGACAACATAAGTATATTTCTGTCAAACTCCAATGCTTTTACTTGTCTACTGGACCAAGAGGAAAAGACATAAAAATGTGGCATGAAGATTCTTAATAACATGACCTGTCCTGTAATAAAAGCTGGCTACAATCTTAATTTTTTTTTCAACTAGTCCATGCGGATATTTTTTCCTTAGTAATATATATATGGTAAGACAGAAAGAAAATAGGATTAACCCCAAAATAAGCTTTTCTGAAAAAAAAAAAAGATTTTTCCTTAACTATTTATTCATTTAACTGTAAAAAATAACTGATGGACACAGAAAAACTTTCTGACAATATAAAATAATAATAAAAACAATAAAAATTATTTTATTTCCCCATTCTATGTTTCAGTTTCCCTTGCAGGAAGAAATAGCTTAACAGTTTCTTATGCACTTTCCAGAAGTGTTTCATGGATATACTGCATAGAAAAATCATGTAAATGACTTTGTGCGAATGTGCATGCATATGTATGTATGTAGGTAGGTGTGTGTATATATGCATATTCCTATTTTTACTCAAGTGGTAGCAGAGCACCCATAATCTTATATAATTTTACTACAAGGTAGATCATTACTAACTTTACCAGTCCTACATTGGCTAAATATCTATGTCACTTTTTCTATTACAACAGTATTGCAATGAATATTCACGTCCTTGCAAATCTATTTGTATGATAAATTCCTAGAAGTAGAATTGCTGACTCAAAACTATTTTTCATACCTTTATCATCAAATTATCCCATCTTGAGTTTGTCACCACTTATATTCCTACTAACCAAGTGTAAGCATGATAATTTCCATACAAACCCATTGACCGTACTATCAATTTTTCTTTATCTGTGGCAACCAGTGAAGTATATTTTATAATTTTATGGCTCTATTGATTCACCTTCGTAATCACCACGATCGAGGATATCCTCTCAGGAGTGCCCTACCTGCCTCAGCAGCATAGAAACCTTCCCCTCTTCGGCGTTTTCACTTGCCTCACCTCTGTAAAGTGAAAACTTTGTTTGCCACACTCTCCTAACCTCCTGGTTCTATCACTCTCTATCTAACACTCTCCTAAGTGTTATCCTGGGTTACGAGGAATAGTGAAAAAGAACATGGCTTACACCTTGGACTATGGCATATATCAATAGATTATGTTAATACCACTTAACACCCTAATCAAACCAGGAAATGGTTAAGTGAACCTACTGCTCTTTATAATTAATTAGTCCTCCTGGCTGGGGTACAAAACTCCAAGTGGCAAGACTGTAATGTGATCATATTAAAGAACCTTACAGTGAGCCTCATCCTTTAGATGTGACTTGGGAATAAAATTTGATTTCAAATGGCGAACGTGCTATTACATACTTTGTAATTTCAAAGAGAATCTGTCATCATACAAAGACAAAAAAAACCCAAAAAAAACCCCAAAATCCCAAAACATCTGGTACTTTTTTATACAATCCTCAGGCCAACTCTGCGCAATGAATGAAAAATGTGCTATAGATAGAGTGTTATTTCGTGTTGCTTTTCATTTAATCAGCCAGTGTGGAATGTTTGCATTAAATTAAGCATCTCAAAAAATCTGCTTTCTTTAAGGCCTGGGTGAAGTTTAAAGTTTTTTTAATAAAAATATATATTTATTTCTCCATATAATCAACAGTGATGAAATGCATTTAAGTTATGTTAGTCCTCTGGAGAATAAATTATTTGTTAAGATAATGTTTGTTGGGGTGGCAAATTTAACACTTGGTGACTTGGATTTTCCTTCTGTGATGGTTTGTGTGAAATGACTAAATCTATTTTCCAGGATAAAGTGTCTACCTTGACAGCTCTCAGTATGGACCCAGATAAGGCTCTAACAGTTTTTGTCATCTAATGCACACTTTTTAAAAATCAAATAACATACGGAGACCATTTAGAGAAATATGCTAATTTAGAAGAGTATCTTTTACAACTCAAGGCACAGGCCAAGAGCCAGCATTTTTTCCCCTCTTCCCTACCACAGTTTTGCAAGTCCCCATCAGGGTAGAAAAACTTGAAGCATGCAGCATACATTTCTAGCTCACCCGGCACTGATGGATGGAAGTGTAACATACCAGCTGACATCTGAGATAAGAGACATTCTAAAATGGAAAATTGAGGACATGCAGCCATTTTATCAGCCATTTAAGGTCAGTGAACCTCAGGGACGAGACGCTACAAGAGAACGAAAGGGACAAAAGGGTAGTAGTCAGTGCTTGGTCGTGTAGTGTCAGTTTCAAAGCGCCAAGTTCACACTGGTATGTTAAGCATCATTTGTGCAATGTCATGAAAGCATCCTGATAGTATAATATAATCCTGTGCATGATATTATTTCACATAATTTCTTTTCTGGTTGACATGTCTCAACAGCAAGTAACATAGGCACTGAGTAAACACATTCACCAAATTTAGAAATTATTAGAAATGACAACAGTGAGCTTTGGTGGAAAAGAGAACAGGTGCTTCTAGTTTCCCGAGAAAGAGTAATCATGATTTCTTGGTATGGAGGTGTGAGATTAGACCCTAGTTGTTTCAAGAAAATTTCCTTTAGAAGACTCTGAACGTTCCCAATCACCCCAGCCCTAGTCCAGTTAAGATTTTCTGCATCCTGTCCTTTTCCCTTTGGAATGTATGTTTGCTGCTTAGTGGCTTATATGTTCTGATGTCCAAAGGCTTCTTTCACAGTCATCTCAAGCCTTTCCTATTTATTTTACAGTCCCACAGCTCCTTGTGTTCCTACTACTGAGCTGTGGGAACCCAGAAGTCATCAATCTATCTGCTTTCCCCCTTTTCACACAGGAGGCAGTTAGGTGCAGCGCCAAGGTGAGCAGAGGTATGGCCAGACCCAGCAGTTCTCTGCTTGAGTCTGATGTGGGCCAGATTTGATCAGCTTCCTTTTTCAACTGTCCTTGTGAGTAAGGTAGTGGTTGGGAAAGGTTCTCTGCTGCTTTCCCCATTGGTACAGGATAGAAAGAGAACCTTAAGACAACCAATTTGCCCACACCCAAGAGTGGATCACTCCTCTAGCAAGTCTTGGCTTCCTTCTGATTTGGAGCTGAATAGCCCATCTCAGGGACTTTCCTCATGAGAGTATGCTCCTCTTCAAATTTCCAGGACCAAACAGATGTTCTGCCCTCCTCTACACTCACTAGAGTGCAAACGCTGTTCCTGTTCCAAATGTAGGTAACAACATCAACCCCTTCAGCTTTTCAGGGAGACCTCAAATATCCTATTTCTTTTCTATGATTCTTCCAGGTATAACTCAATTATTCTTTTTTTTTTTTTTCCATTCTGACCTTATGAAGTTACCCTAGGGTGTGCCAGTCTGCGTTTCCACTTACTTTATTTTCCCTCTTTGGTTTCTTCAATTTTATAGCACAGTATGCATTTGGGAAACTTTATACGAAGGGCCCTAAGACCTCATTTTTCCAATGCTTCGGGCACAAGCAGATGCCTGTTTTGCATCCTAAATTTAGATTATAATTTAGTTCGTCAGAGCATAAGCCCAAAAATAACCTGAATCTAAAAAGCAACCCACATACCTCTGAACTTAATTGCAAAATAGAATCCACCCCCAGCTAAGAGCCAGCCAACTTACTAAGAAATCACAGAGTTACTTGGTATTATACCTTGATGACAATTCAGAACTAAATTTACATAGATGCAACTTCTGGCTCAAATTATAAGGTATTAGTATTCTATACAGTTTTTTTCCCCACTTCCAACTGCATAAAACTTTAGTTTCTTTGAAGGAATTAGAAAAAAAAATTGTGCTTAAAAATGACAATATCCCCTATAATATCTAGGGTTGGACCAAGATTTTAGGGAAGGCTGGCTGCTTCCTTCCTATATGCTATGAGTTAACAAGTCTGAAAGAGCCCCCTAACAACAACAACAAGAAAACAAAACAAGACAAAAAACAAAAACAAAACCAAAAAAACCTTCCCTGGGATTTCCACGCAGGGCTTGAAGCAGTCCTCTGTCTAAAGAATCAGCCAAAGCCCAAGCCAAACACTGGTATTCATTGCAATTCAGTTCTAGGTAGCCAACATTTGTAAAGCAATTACTACTTCTCAGGCACTGTGCTAAGGAGAAAGGAGCCTCAGGACCTAATAGACCAGCTGGAGAAAAACATCAGAACCATTAACAGCATTTTTAATTTCTTACAATGTAAAAAGAAGAATATTGGAATTATCAGTGTTACGGGGCCTCTCAAGGTTGGTGGGGAGGAGAACAAAGGTCTCACCGTAGGGATGATGCTTCAGTGGACTATGAAGAGTCAGCAGAATTTCTGCTGGGAACGGAAGAAGGAAGAGCATTTAAGGAAGAAAGTACAGCCATAACCAAAACAGAGAGGCATGAAAGATAGGATGCGGGGGCGCCTGGGTGGCTCAGTCGTTAAGCGTCTGCCTTCTGCTCAGGTCCTGGTCCCAGGGTCCTGGGATCGAGCCCCGCATCGGGCTCCCTGCTCTGCGGGAAGCCTGCTTCTCCCTCTCCCACTCCCCTGCTTGTGTTCCCCTCTCGCTATGTATCTCTCTGTCAAATAAATAAAAAAATATTAAAAAAAAAGAAAGATAGGATGCGATCTGGTTTAAAAAAATTAATTGTCCATTTCCATGAAAAAATCTGGAAAAATTGGACTTTTGGATGCATGGATAAGTAAAGCTAAAAATACAGCTGGAAAAGTAAGCTGTGACCAGCACACAAAGGGCCTTAAACTCCATGCCAAGGACACTGGGCTTTTTCCCAGGGGTAATAAGGAAAGCCTGAGAGGTATGGAGCAATGAAGTGACATCATAAAGCCTGTATTTCGGAAAGTTATTCAAAGCATAGAAAACAAAGAAGCAGGGAGCCTGGGTGGCTCAGTTGGTTGAGCGACTGCCTTTGGCTCGGGTCATGATTCTGGAGTCCCGGGATCGAGTCCCATATCGGGCTCCCTGCTCAGCAGGGGGTCTGCTTCTCCCTCTGACCCTTCCCCTCTCATGCTCTCTGTCTCCCATTCTCTCAGATAAATAAATAAAATCTTTAAAAAAAAAGAAAGAAAGAAAACAAAGAAGCAGAAAAAGACTAGAATTTAGAGGCAGGAGGATATTTAATATCTAACCCTGTTTTAATAGGGAGGGGCACTGTAATCTTTTGGGGGATAGAATAAGGAATTAGAGTTGAGAATATGGGACACAGATTACAGAGTTTTGAAGAAGGAAAAGTCATCTTAAAAAGACCTCAGGCAGAGGGTGCAGCCTCAGAGGCGCCCTGGTAAACTGGAAGCACCCAGTCAGTTGACTAGAAGACACCTTGCACAGGGCAAAGGTCACTTAGTCAGTAGAGTTGAGATTTTACAGCTTAGATTTCCGAAGCTTAGAGAAATGGACAATTACTTTTGGACTCGGTGCTAGCTAGTCCTAGGATAAGGAAGGAGAAGAGGGGACATTTACTGTCAATGAAATAGGAAATACAAATATTGTTTTACAACAGAAATTCTGTGACGTGCCATGGTAATGCAACTTGTTTCAGATTCACCTTCGTGATGAGACTATGTCAACAGTAACTCTTTGAAGTGATCAGAGAACTATTACGACAGCCAGAACGTGAGAAGCCAAGATCAAGGAGCAAAGGAAACCACAGAGAAGCGAGCTTGGAATCTCATGCTACTGTTTCCCTCAAAGCATTTGCGGATTCTTAAATCATAATATCGCCACACATAAGAGACAAGTAAGGGCTCACACAGCTGAACCCTCAGAAAAGCTGGGGGAAGAAGCTAAGAAAGGACCAGTGACATAGTTTGCTTTTGAGGTCATGTAGTCTTGTGAATAGAATAATCCGAAACGGTAAACGTTGCTTTATAAAGTCAAAAACTTTCAAGCAAAACCCAATTATTAGGCCCTGAATAAATTGCAAACATGAATTAGAAGTGTTGGAAGAATTCTGTGCTACTCTGTAATCCCCCATGCTGCTCTCCCCCTTTTAGGACTCCTCACTGCTAATAATGTGAAATACTTGGAAAAGAGCACCCTGTGAAGTTGAAGCCCGTTATCATTGATCTTCTCCCAGAAATTTATCTGCTCCACCAACAGCTTTTCAACTGCATGGAAATCCTGATAAAGCAAACATTTTACCTGGCTGAAAGATTTTTTTGAAGTACTGATAATTAATCTCCTCACATTTATAGGAGTTACTTTTTATAGCCAACCCATTATTTATCTTCTGTAAGTTGTAATTTAGGTTCAGATGTAGTTCAGGCAAATCAAATTAGGTAAGCAAGTTACAAAATAATTTAATTTCCTCATGTCATCTCCATGATGTAAACTTACCGAAATGAGACTAGCCCAAGGTTGAAGAGAATCAACCCATTAAACTGAGTTAGAAAAGGCTTTCTAAATATATTAAAAATCCGCTATGGGATAGATTCTGAAACTTGATCTATGATAAAAGAGTTACATAGTGAATTGAACCCCATATACGTTTGGTTATTTATATTTGTCTTGCCACTGAAAGAATTTAAGTTTCAATAACCAAACAGTATTACGCAGTATAGAAATAGGTGTAAAAAAAACAAGAATCATGAGTACGGGTGTAAACAAAAGCCAGAAATCAGGCAGCAGAATGATTCCATACGCAGCTGTCTACAATAATAAAATAAATAAGACACACATTTACTCTTAGCTTTTGTGCAGGCAATTGGAAAAGAAAAAATGGATCCATTGCAGAATTCAGCGTTCCCCGTGGAGAATCAAGTTGTTAAGGATAAAACACAACATATTCTGATACGAAGACTAGGAAGGCATGTTTTCCTCACGGTCTTCATCAGGTGGACACCATGTAATATAGTAACAGTTATCATCTGTGTAATACACAAAATGGAGAACTTTGCAGCCCTCATCACAGGCTAATTGGTCAAATGCCCAACTAGGTTTTACTTTTTTGGTGTGAGTTGACCAGTTATTTTGACATGATGCAAAATAGGAGGTGTGTAGTGAAAAAACAACTGTTAACAGAAGGAGGCTCAGCCACTAACTGAATCTATTACCTTGGACAGTCACTTAAACTTTCTGTGTTACATTTTCCCAGTTTGTAAAATCACAGGACTGATTTCTAAGGTTCTTTCCAGCTTATGATTTCTATGTTTCTAAGAAAGAAACCACGTGACTTACGGCAAACTAGAGTCGATAATAAGAGTATAACACCTTTCACTCTCTCCGTCTGCAGAGTCATTGTGAAACAAAATGAGAAAAACTCTTCTCTCCAGAATAAAACAGAAACTGTCCCCACGTCTTGCTTGGTAAAACATGAAGATATTTGAGACACTTCTTTACAAAAATTATAAATAATTTATAAGTAGGTGTAGCCACATCATTAGTAATGATGTACACGGTTTTTACGCGCATCAACACACAAGTACCCAGCAATCCTCGAGACAGACTGAACTTGAGCTCATTAAGGTTTGGGAAGGGACTGGAAATAAAATCTCCATGAAAAAGCAAGTATTTTATGAGCATTCATATAGTATAATGTTATTTATGAGCAAATTCATTATTCTAGGCATTGTTTAAATTATCAACAAACACATGAAGAGGAAGCTTCGAAGTCTCTTTTAGTATTATTTCTTTCACTTGTCACTGACAGGATATTTTTTTTTATTAGAAGAGTTTATTTATTTATTTGAGAGAGAGAGAGCGAGAGAGAGCACGAGCGGGGAGGAGAAGGAAAAGCAGGCTCCCCTCTGGGAGCAGGGAGACCAACACGGGGCTAGATCCCAGGACTCTGGGATCATGACATGAGCTGAAGGCAGATTCTTAACCAACTGACCTACCCAGGTGCTCCTGATAGGATATTTTTAAAAAGTATTATTCAGATTCTTCATTTAACATAACGTAGTACTTTTTTAACCTTTGGTAAATAGCGAATACATCTCAAAAGTCAAAATTGGTGCCAAAAAATAATTCAAAAATTTCGTTTGCATTTTTTACTGAAAAAGATAAAAGAATAAAATGAAACCCCTTTAGATTTAAGTAGCATTTGTCTGAGTCCTTTGGATTTTTAATTCCATACACTACACTGCAATTACCCTGTCATTGTTTGGGAAACCATTATTGGTTTGTCAGGCTAAATATTTGAAATGGCAGAAGGCTTTTACTTTGCATATAAAAACTGTATCTTGTTTTACCTCAAATATAAAAATGGGAAAATTTGGAATTTTTCATAGCTAGTATCCTATAATAAATGTAGTCCATAGGTAAAGATTCTGGAAAGAAACAAACTGGGCTATGGGCACCCACCAGGAGGCCCTCTGTGTCCTACAGATGTGACAGAAATCACAATGAAGACATTCCAAACATAATGGACACTTCTCCTAGGCCTAATTCTTTCATACTTCCCCTACAGCTCAATGTACTTGCCCTTTAGTTTTTGAAATTTGACAAGATAGAGACAGGAAGCATTCAGACACAAGTGTGATTAAAATCCTTCTGTCTATCCTATATGATAAATTAATTCTAGTTCAGTGCTGATCCATACTCAGCCTGTTGGCCCAGCTCTAAATTCCTGCTGTTTTTTGTGTCCTCAACTTTTACCTCAGGATGAATACCTTTGTCTTTCTGGACATGAGTCTTCCTCAACTTTGGCCTTCTGATTGGCTTTCTAGCTCTTCCCAAATTCCTTCATTTGGACAAAGTTTTTCCCTAATCCTTTATCTGTGTATCCTACACTATAAGAGTAAAAAACAGGACAATTATCAATTTGTATATGTATCTCGGTCAAAGTCAGCCCCCAGAAAGAAAAATGCTGAAGTTCAAAGTTGTCCAATAGTTCGGCTAATTGAAATGAAAATAGGAATTTGGACCAGAAGGAAAAAAAAATAACTAAAATATATATTGAAGATTTGCTTTCATGAAACAAGGAATGTTTCCATTATTAGAAAACATTCAAAAAAAAAAAAAAAAAGAAAACATTCACATACCTGAGGCATTATGCTGTACGTGGTATCAACATGAACTCTTGGTGTCTATTCGTGCTCTACTACATACTATCAGTGAAATACCAGATGAAGTTACCTAACTTCTCTGAATCTCAGTTTTCTCAGTCATAGAATGTGCAATAAAAGTTTACCTTTTTCATAGGGTTGATGAAATACATAAATAAAATCATATTTAAATCCCACTGCCTGGCTAAATAAATGTTATTGTACCTCATCTCTAAGGCATACCCATTTTTTCCTAAGAAAATGAATCATAGACCTAAATGTAAGACCTGAAAGTAAGACTCTTAGGAGAAAACATAGAAGTAAATCCTCATGATTTGGGGTTAGGCAACGGTTTCTTAATTATGTGAACAAATGCACAAGAGACAATAAAAAATGAATTGTACATCATGAAAATAAAAACTTTTGTGCTTAAAAGGACAGCATTAAGATAGCAAAAAGACAACCCACCGATGATTCATTTTGAGTCATCTTTTCTTATGGTGCGAATTAGGGGTCTAACTTCCTTCTTTACATGTGGATATCCCATTGTTTCCACATCCTTTGTTGAAAGATTCTTATTTTCCCACTGACTTGTTGTGGTAGCCCTTATTGAAAAAAATAATCAATGGCAAACATGTTTATTTCTAGACTCTTAATTCTATTCCATTCATCTGTAGGGCTATCTTTATATCAGTAACATGCTATCTTGATTACTATAGCTTTACAGTAAGGTTTGAAATTGGGAAGCATGGGTATTCTAACTTTATTCTATTCTAAGATTGTTTGGACTACACAAAATTTCTTGTTTTCTAGATGAAGTTTAAAATAATTTTGTCAATTTCTTAAAAACAACAACAAAAAAGCCAGCTGGATGGAGATTATGTTCCATCTATAGGTCCATTTGGAGACTATAGTAGGTAAATGATTCCTTAAAAATATGTTCACACTCTAACCCCACAATCTGTGAATAAGACCTTACTTGTAAAGGTAATTTTTGCAGATGTAATTAAGGATCTTGGGATAAGATCACCCTAGATCATCCAAGTGGGCCCTTAATACAATTACAAGGATTCTTAAAAGACCCAGAAAAGACAGCCATTCAGAAAGGAAGGACCTATAAAGATGGAGATAGACATTAAAGTTATCCAGTCACAAGCCAAGGATGGTCTGGAGCTATACCAGAGGCTGGAAAAGGCAAGGGAGGATTGTCCTCTACAGACTTGAGGAGTACTACCCTGTCAATACTTTGATTTTGGACTGCTGGCCCCTAAAATTCTGAGAAAATAAATTTTTGTAGTTTTAAGCCCCCAAGTTATTGGTAATTTGTCAGCCATTGAAAACTAAGCTGGAGAGTATCACCACCTTAACAATATTTTCTTCCTATTCATAAATATGGAATGTCTCCTCATTTATCTTCTTTAAGTTGAACAATGTTTTATAGTAGTTTTCACTTTACAAGTCTTGCATTTCTTTTGTTAAACTTAATTATAGGTATATTCTTCTGGATGTTAATGTAAATTGTTTTAATTTTCAAATTGCTTATTGTATATACAACTGATTTTTGTATATTGACCTTATATCCTGCAAACTTGTTTATTGGTTCTTAGAGAGGTTTCCATTCCTTAGGATCATTTTTATAAAAGATCATGTCATCTGTTCATAAAGGTAGATTTTTCCTTTTCCTACCTAGATGCCTTTTTAATAAAATCTTCCTGCCTTGGATAGAATATCCTGTACAGGGTTGAGTAGAAGTGAAGAGTGTGGACATCCTTGTCTTTTCCTCATTGTAGGAGGACAGTTTTCCATCTTTCACCATTAAGTTTGGTGTTAGCTGTGGGATTTTCATAGATGCCTTTCCTTTTCTCTTTTCCCCTAAAGATTTCAATTATTTATTTGAAAGAGAGATAGCGAGAGAGAGCACAGCGGGTGTTGGGAGGGAGAAGCAGGCTCCCCACTGAGCCCAATGCGGGGCTCAATCCCAGGAACCTGGAATCATGACCTGAGCCAAAGGCAGATGGTTAACTGACTGAGTCACCCAGGGGCCCCTTCATAGATGCCTTTTCTAAGTTTAAGGAAGTTCTGTTCTTTTAGTTTGTCATGTACTTGTATCATGAAAGAGTGAAGAGTGTTTGGTTTATCAAACACCTTCTCAGTGTCTATTGACATATCATGTAATTTTTGTTCTATATTCTATTGATGAGGTCAATTTTTTAACTTATTTTTGGATGTTAAGCCAAGTATGAATTACTGGAATAAATTCCTCTTGGCCTTGATATAGACTGCTTTTGTGTGTATATTGCTGGATTGCATGTGACAGCACTTTGTTGAGGATTTCTTATCTCTACAGGAAATATTGATTTGTTGTTTCCTTTTCTATTGATACCTTGTTTGATTTCAGTATTAGGTTAATATTGGCCTTGCAGAACAAGTTTGAAAATCTTTCTTCCTCTTCTAGTATGTAGAAGAGTTTTTGGGGCCTTTGTAGTAATTCTTTTTAAAAGTTTGGTAGAACTGAACTATAAAGCCATTTAAGCCTAGGCTTTTGCATAGAATTTTTAAATTATGAATTCAATCTCTTTAGCTGCTATAGGTGTATTCATATATTCTACTTATTGAGCCAGTTTCTGTAGTTTGTATCTTTCTATGAATTTGTACTTTTCATCTATGTTATCTCATTTGTCGGTGTACAACTGTTCATAGTATTCCCTTTTTATATATATGTAAATTTATATATTTTATATATATTTAAGTATATATATATTTTTTGTAAGGTGATAATGATAGGCCCTCTTTTCCTCCTGATGTTAGTAATTTGGTTATTCTTTTTTTCTGCATTAGGCTAAGTAATGATTTACTAATTTTTTTTTTTATCTTTTCAGAGAAACAACTTCTGGTTTCATTGATTTTATATTTTCCACTTTATTTTTAATATGGTCTTTATTTTTTATTTCTGTTTGCTGTATAGTTTGCTCTCCCCCCCAAAATTCTAATGTCAAAAATTATTTGATATCTTTCTTCATTATAAAGAAAGGCATTTATAAATTCTCCTCTAAGCACTTTAGCTGCATGCATGCCCTAGAAAAATTTCCAGGCACTTTAAATAGTTATTTTTCATAATATTCACCAATTATAATTGTTTCACTGGGGAGTGGGACCACAAAGCTCCTCACAGCACTATTCCTAAAGTGCTTCCGTGATTATTTTCCTAGCACTAACAATTAGCCAGGAACTAGGGTTATTTTTAAGTTACTAAGATGAATACTAATAAATCAAGTGTTAGAAAAGGAACACAGCAGATTACATACTACTAAGATTTCATCTTGACTAACCTGGTTTTGCCTAAAGGAGCATGAACTAATTTACTAGAAGTCTACTTTTAGACACTTAAATCACTTTTATTGCTAAAGCCTGAATATGCTGCTTTGGGTTTAGCCATGTAATGGCTTCATACAGTAAAATCTGAAGTGCGTACTTCCGTATTTATATATTTTTATCTCCAACTATGTTATCTAAGTATCTCTAAAAACAGATGATATTGCTGGAAATACAGTATTTGCCATATAATTCAATCTGTATTAGGCTGCAGCTGGAAAAAAAATGAAATTAAAGAATAACTAATTGCTTTATTTCATTTCCCTCTTGTGTGTGTCAATTTCAGTAAAAGAGACCCTAGTCAGAGACTTGAGAAGATGTATAAAGAAAGGTGGGACAGAGGGGAACCTGGGCAGCTCAGTCAGTTAAGGGTCTGCCTTTGGCTCAGGTCATCCCTGGGATCAAGTCCTGCATTGGGTGCCCTGCTCAGCGGGAAGCCTGCTTCTCCCTCTCCCTCTGCTGTTACCCCCCTGCTTGTGTTCTCTCACTCTCACTCTCTCTCAAATCAATAAATAAATAAAAATTTAAAAAAAAAGGTGGGACAGAGTGAAGATAAAAAAAAGTGGCTAACTATTGAAGTAAGTTTCTAAAGGAAGTAATTTAGGATAGAATCATGACATCAGTCTGTAAAAGCGTTAACCTTGGGAAGAACTCAGAGAAGATTTTCATATGGGGATAAGCCAATTTTGAATGTTCTTGAACTAATAGATCAGTAAATTTAATGATCTGTGAAATATGAGTTGAAAAGCTAATTTAGAAGCTGAGCAAATAGGACATTTCAACAGACGGTGGTGAAAAATGCTAGAGTCCTTTTGAGATGAATTAAAAAAAAGTGCAAAACAGCGATGAAGATATGGCTAAGTTAGAACAGTAGGAATTTGACATTTATATGCTTTATTTTTGTAGTGACAACATCCAGTATTACACGGCAACCCAGGAGTAAAAGAAGACAAAGAAGTTAAGGGCTGGAGATTCTTCTGAGTGGTAAGCTGGAGTTAAACACAGAAGTGACCCCAGATTGACTGGCTGTGGATGACAGAGCAAGAAAGAACCAAAGGGAGAGGATGCAGGGAAGATCATAGAGGTGCCAAATGCTAGAGATTAGGGACAGGGTTAGGAGCACGAGGACTGGAAGTGAGAGAGCAAATACTGGCAAGCTTGTGACCAATGATAGAGAACTTGGAGAAGTTAATCAAGATTCAAAAGCTGTTTTTGTCTGAGGATGGCCAGAAGTTGAGTCAGGTTGAATGTAACTGTAGGTGATGGTTTTGTACACCCATTCAGAATCCCTCAATGGCTTATTTTTTAAAGAATTTACACTTCTTTGTAGGCCACTGGTCACTTTGCTGGTGTCCTTGTCTACTTCTTAGAGGAGGCTTGAGTCACATTTAAAAATGCTGGGCCTAAGTAGTCCTTATGTCCCACATGCTGAACTCATCTTTGCTGAGTCATTTCTGGATTCAATAATATGCCACACTAGCGGCTTCCTGCACAGCCAAACAAGGCAACATAAAAGTGAAGGAAAGTCAACTCTCTGCGGAAACCCTGACCAATGGGAAGTGAGAGTCTAAAGATGCCAGGCAGATAGATTTCCCTTTCTCTGTCTCTTTGGTTGATATTTCAAATTAAGGCCTTTCTTTATAATCCTTGCAAAAAATTCCTGCGTAACAGAAGAACATACTTACTGAGTATGCTTCTGTGTCTTTCTGCAGTTGGTCGAGAAGGGAGGCAAGGGCAAGAGCCCTGGAATTCACAGCTTTGCAGCTCTCCTTCCCCTACTGTCATTTTCCCACTTCATCATTGCCCTAAGTTGGCACTTCGTCAGTAAAAAGCATTATAATCCTTGCCTTAGGCTCTGCTTTTTGTAGAACCTAGGTTAAGGTGAGAAATTTTGGTGGAACCCTTATCATCACAAATGTGGATAGGATCAAAATGTAGGAGCATTCTATTAATCACATAGAAATTCTATTCATCAAATTTGGAGTAAGGTAGAAGAAATGGACCTAGAAGAATAAGGTGATTTACAGATGGCCATCGAGCATTAGCAACTTTCAAGACAAACAATGTGACATTGAAATAGGTTATTGAGAGTTTAGAAGAAAGGCTGAAAAAGTAGTGATCTCAGAGACAGAGTGCAATCCTAGTTTGAAGACATTTACAGTAATTACAGTATTATGGGACAAGGAAAATTACCCACAAGGATATGCACACATACCAACACAAAATCACACATAGACATGACTTCATGAACATTTTTTTTTAAAGATTTTATTTATTTATTTGAGAAAGAGAGAATGAGAAGGGGGAGGGCCAGAGGAAGAAGCAGATTCCCTGCTGAGCAGGGAGCCCGATGCAGGACTCAATCCTGGGACTCCAGGATCATGACCTGAGCTGAAGATAGTCGCTTAACCAACTGAGCCACCCAGGTGCCCTTCATGAACATTTCTGATGAACAAGTTTATTGTGTTTATTGAATAATTTAAAACTGATTTTTTTTTTGAGAGAGAGAGAGCACATGAGTGGATGAGTGGGGCAAGAATAGCAGAGGGAAAAGAAGAGAGAGAATGTTAAGTAGGCTCCATGCTCAATGCAGAGCCTAATGCGGGGCTCAATCTCACAACCCTGAGATCATGACCTGGGCCAAAATCAAGAGTTGGATGCTCAACCGACTGAGCCACCCAGGCCCCTCTCCTTTGTTTTATTCATCAAACACTTTACCTAGACCTATCATGAGACAAGCACTCTTCTAAAGTACTTAACATAAACAGGCAAATAAAACATCCCCTGAACTCTGCCCTACAGAATTTATATTCTGAGAGAAAAAACAGAACATAAATAGTACACAAAAGAAGTAAATTCTGTATATTAAAGGCAGAAAGTGCTGTGGGATAAACAGAAATCAAGGAGATCAAGACTCTTGCAGGGATGGAAGTTAAAGGAAAAATGAAGGGGGGGAATCAGAGGGGGAGACGAACTATGAGAGACTATGGACTCTGAGAAACAAACTGAGGGTTCTAGAGGGGAGGGGGTTGGGAGGATGGGTTAGCCTGGTGATGGCTATTAAAGAAGGCATGTATTGAATGGAGCACTGGGTGTTACACGCAAACAATGAATCATGGAACACCACACCAAAAACTAATGGTAATGTATGGTGATTAACATAATAAAATACAATTTAAAAAAGAAAAAAAAATAACTGCAAATAAGAAAAGATTTCAGGGTGCTTGGGTGACTCAGTCAGTTAAGCATCTGCCTTTGGCTCAGGTCATGATCCCAGAGTCCTGGGATCGAGTCCTGCATCAGGCTTTCTGCTCAGTAGAGAGTCTGATTCTCTGTCTACCCCTCCCACTGCTCATGCTCTCTCTCTCCCCCTCCCTCTCAAATAAATACTTAAAAAAAAATAAGAATTTCAAAAAGTGAAGGAATGAGTCATGTGGTTATCATAAGGATGAAAATTACAGGCAGAAAATACAGCTAATGCAAAGGCCTGAAGCAGGAGTAGTGTTCTGAGAAATAGCAAGGAGGCTAAGGCAGCTGGATTGGATGGATTGGAGTGAGCAATGGGTACAGCAGTGAGGGACGGGGTCAAGTGGTAACAGAGAAAAGCTAGCTCTCTTAGGACTTGGTGGGCCATTACTGGCAGTTTGGCTGTTACTTTAAGGAACACTAGGAGCCACCATAGACTTTAGAGAAGAGAAAGGCCATAGAGTGACTTCTGTTTCATCATGATTATTCCGACTGTGGGCTGCAAAGAGACAAAAAGATTGCAAAGGCCAAAGCAGTAGCTCAGGTAAAATATGGCACTGGTTCAGACCAAAGCATGAGGGGAGGTGTTGGAGAAGAAACTCATTTCTGAGTACAACTTGAAAATAGAGCCAATGGGATGGTCTGGTTGGAAGTAGGATGTGAGAAAAACCAAGAAGTGAAGAAGTAACTCCAGAACTTTTGGCTTTATAACCGGAAAGATGAAGTTGCCATTAACTGGGATTTGGAGATTTTAGAGAAAAGAACAGAGTTTGGTTTTAAACCTTCTCAGTTTGGTAGGTTGTATGGATATCTAAATGGAAATAAAGGAGAAAACTAGGTAGCTGCATCTATAGAAGGTTTTTTGTTTGTTTTGTAAAGGGCCTTTTGTAAAGGACCAGGTGGTCAATATTTTATTACACTTTGTGGGCCAAATGTTCTCTACCACAACTACTCGGCCAATGAGCAGCTACAGACAATCTACAAAAGAATGGCCAGGGCTGTGTTTCAATAAAACTTCATTTGCAGAAACAGGTTGTAGCCAAATTTAGCCTGAGGGCCATAGTTTGCTAACTTACTGTTTAGAGTTTGAGAGAGAGGTCTGAATGAGAGAAATACATTTGGGAATTATCCATATATAAATATTTCTAAGGCCATGCTAATTTCATGTAATAACATCATTCTGCTTTATAAAAGCTTTAGGACAAAAGAATGATATGCTATTAAGGACAAAGAAGGAGGTGGTTGAGTCAACAGGACGTTGAACAATCAGACAGAGATAAGACAGTCTCTCCTAAGGATGCAAAGAGAAAAGTACTACTAAAAACATTCTTGTAGGTACCGGCAAATCATCAAACCTTGGTAACTGATATGAGAACGATGACATAGAAACAGTATTTGGAAAACCGAGAGAAGGCTCAAAGGTTTCCTTGTGGTTTAGGTTTGCAGTTGTAACAGTGCAAGGGGACGGTCTCTACAGGATTAAGTCATTTTGGAAGAGAACAGCAGTGTTTCCCAACTGTCTTACTATTACCATCATTTCTCCTATGAAGTTTTTTTAAGATTTTTTCTTCCTTATTGCAGCCCCCTATGAAACTTTATACCCAAGACACACTGTATGCATATCTTTATCTCCAGATATATAATACATGTGTTGTTTGGAGAGCCATAAGCCATTTTCTCATATTTTACTCCCCCTCCCCAAGAACCAGTGCTCTCCCCAGCCAACTGGGAATGCTATTTCCCCTTTGAGAATGGCTGCTTTAAAGTATGGACTCCTCATTTCAAATGTACATGCTTCTAGGCTTTTTCTGAAATGCCCTGGTTGGCGGGGGTGGGTTGTAGAAAGGTGTTGGAAGGCAAGATTAGGGGAATAGAGCTAAGGAAACAAAAGATTATTTTCCCCCCTTGTCATTGTTCTGCTGAAATCTAGTTTGACTGTGAAGCATAGAAATATATAAAAAAAGAAAAAAAAGAGAAAACACTTTTAACTTTGTATCTCATTTTTAGAGAAATAGATGGGGAAAAAGTGTGCCAGATAGAAATGGAAAATTTTAGATTTTAACATAATTGATCGTTAATATCACATCTAAAGATCAAATTAAATGTTCCTTCCACTTTATAAAGCTTAATCATCTACCAAGATCCTTTAAGTAGCCAAGATAAGTCTGAGTTATAAAATTAGTCTCACTCTGGTTTCATGAGATAGTCTGATGGTCTTAGTATCTCGGTTTCCAGGTTTGGAGCGGAGTGTTAATGACAATTTTGACACATAAAACCCACTGCAAGAACCTGCAGTGAAAATGCTGTTTTAGTATTTCTTTGTGAATTATAACGATCTTGAATTGATCAAGCATTCTGTCTTTTCAGAAAAGATAGTGATTCTGAAAGCAGTTTTAAGGCAACTTCACAGCTTCTCAACGGAGGCCCTCCTCCAATCTTTCCACACTGGGTTTGGGGAAGAGGCAGAGACAAACAAGGCCCCACCAGGGCCAAAGGTGGTAGCAGAACTCTTAAGATCTGGGCAAACCCTGTGAATGAATTCTGAGGAAGAGAAATGAGTAACACTCGGATCTTTGTTTCTATAAAAATAAACTGTTGCCATCACTACGGTAAATTCCGATTAATTCTATACTCCATTTACATCCTGTGGCCAGCTCAAATTTTTATGTATGCTCTGTAATATTTAGTGTTATGTGATCAAACTGGTGTATATGAGGAAGTTTGGCTTTAATGAAAAAAAAAAAAAAACAAAATGTTTGGGCCTCAGATTTTTATTCCACGAACTCCTTCGACACCCAAATTATCCTTAAAGTGTAATTGTACAAAGATAAATCTATATGTCTGCTTTTTTATCCAGAGGTGGTTATTTCAAAATAACAGCAACATGTTAAGGGGGCATAAGGAAGCTGGAAGAAATTCCTAATGGTCACGAAGGGGGAGATTTTTCCCATTACCCATCAGCCACACATATGCAACTTCCTTGTAACTTCTTTTTTTTGCGTTTACTTTTTTATTTAAAAAAAATTTTTTTATTAACATATAATGTATTATTTGTTTCAGGTGTACAGGTCTGTGATTCAACAGTCTTACACAATTCACAGTGCTCACCATAGTACCTACCCTCCCCAATGTCCAGCCACCCCATCCTCCCCAACCCCCTCCACTCCAGCAACCCTCAGTTTGTTTCCTGAGATTAAGAGTCTCTTATGGTTTGTCTCCCTCTCTTGTTTCATCTTGTTTCATTTTTCCCTCCCTTCCCCTATGATCCTCTGTCTTGTTTCTCAAATTCCTCTTATCAGTGAGATCATATGATACTTGTCTCCTTGTAACTCTTATATAATACTGCTGTACATCCAAATAATGTTTGTTTTTTAAAAAGATGAATAACTCGGGGCACCTGGGTGGCTCGGTCATTAAGCGTCTGCCTTCAGCTTAGATCATGATCCCAGTGCCCTGGGATCCAGTCCCACATCAGGCTCCCTGCTCCGTGGAAGCCTGCTTCTCCCTCTCCCACTCCCCCTGCTTGTGTTCCCTCTCTCACTGTTTCTCTCTGTCAAATAAATAAATAAAATCTTTAAAAAAAATAAAGATGAGTATCTCCATTTGTTGAAGAGACCGTCTTTTTTCCATTGGACATTCTTTCCTGCTTTGTCGAAGATTAGTTGTCCATAGAGTTGAGGGTCCATTTCTGAGCTCTCTATTCTGTTCCATTGATCTATGTGTCTGTTTTTGTGCCAATACCATACTGTCTTGATGATTACAACTTTGTAATAGAGCTTAAAGTCCAGAATTGTGATGCCACCAGCTTTGTTCTTCTTTTTCAACATTCCTCTGGCTATTCGGGGTCTTTTCTGGTTCCATACAAATTTTAGGATTATTTGTTCCATTTCTTTGAAAAAAGTGGATGGTGTTTTGATAGGGTTTGCATTGAATGTGTAGATTGCTCTAGGTAGCATAGACATTTTCACGATATTTGTTCTTCCAATCCATGAGCATGGAACATTTTTCCATTTTGTTGTGTCTTCCTCAATTTCTTTCATGAGTATTCTATAGTTTTCTGAGTACAGATCCTTTGCCTCTTTGGTTAGATTTATTCCTAGGTATCTTATGGTTTTGGGTGCAATTGTAAATGGGATCGACTCCTTAATTTCTCTTTCTTCTGTCTTGTTGTTGGTGTGTAGAAATGCAACTGATTTCTGTGCATTGATTTTATATCCTGCCACTTTACTGAAAATTGGGCAGCCACATGCAGAAGAATCAAACTGGACCATTTCCTTACACCACATACAAAAATAGACTCAAAATAGATGAAAGACGTAAATGTGAGACAGGAATCCATCAAAATCCTTGAGGAGAACACAGGCAGCAACCTCTTCGACTTCAACCACAGCAACTTCTTCCTAGAAACATCGCCAAAGGCAAGGGAAGCCAGGGTAAAAATGAACTATTGGGACTTCATCAAGATAAAAAGCTTTTGCACAGCAAAAGAAACAGCCAACAAAACCAAAAGACAACTGACAGAATGGGAGAAGATATTTACAAATGACATCAGATAAAGGCTAGTATCCAAAATCTATGAAGAACTTAAACAACAACCAAAGAACAAAGAATCCAATCAAGAAATGGGCAGAAGACATGAACAGACATCTCTGCAAAGACGACATCCAAATGGCCAACAGACACATGAAAAAGTGCTCAACATTGCTCAGCATCAGGGAAATCCAAATCAAAACCTCAATGAGATACCACCTCACACCAGTCAGAATGGCTAAAATTAACAAATCAGGAAATGACAGATGTTGGCGGGGATGCGGAGAAAGGGGAACCCTCCTCCACTGTTGGTGGGAATGCAAGCTGGTGCAGCCACTCTGGAAAACTGTATGGAGGTTCCTCAAAAAGTTGAAAATAGAGCTACCCTACGACCCAGCAATTGCACTACTGGGTATTTACCCCAAAGATACAAATGCAGGGATCCAAAAGGGCACAAGCACCCCAATGTTTATAGCAGCAATGTCCACAATAGCCAAACTGTGGACAGAGCCAAGATGTCCATCGACAGATGAATCGATAAAGAAGAGGTGGTATATCTATACAATGGAATATTATACAGCCATCAAAAGGAATGAAACCTTGCCATTTGCAATGACGTGGATGGAACTGGAGGGTATTATGCCGAGCGAAATAAGTCAATCAGAGAAAGACATGTATCATATGACCTCACTGATATGAGGAATTCTTAATCTCATGAAACAAACTGAGGGTTGCTGGAGTGGTGGGGGATGGGAGGGATGGGGTGGCTGGGTGACATTGGGGAGGGTATGTGCTATGGTGAGCACTGTGAATTATGCAAGACTGTTGAATCACAGCTCTGTACTTCTGAAACAAATAATACAATATATGTTAAAAAAAAAAAGAAGATAGCAGAAGGGGAAGAATGAAGGCAGGGAAATCGGAGGGGGAGATGAACCATGAGAGATGATGGACTCTGAAAAACAAACTGAGGGTTCTAGAGGGGAGGGGGATGGGAGGGTGGGTAAGACTGGTAATGGGTATTAAAGAGGGCACGTTCTGCATGGAGCACTGGGTGTTCTACACAAACAATGAATCATGGAACACTACATCAAAAAGTAATGATGTAATGTATGGTGATTAACATAACAATAAAAAACAGTGAGAGAATTTGCTCATAATAGCCAATTAAATTTGAATAATACAAAAAAAAAAGACCTGTACCCCTGAAACAAATAATACATTATATGTTAATAAAAAAAAAATTTAAAAAGATTTTTAAAAAAGGTGAATAACTGATAACACTTGTGAATTGTAGTTTTGAACCAAGCCACATGATTCCAAGGTCAATGTTAAACCAATTTCAAAATTCCCAGGACAGAAATAGGTTTAAAGCTACATTTCCCTAATCAGTTTTCAGTTCATCAGTTAATTCACCCAAGCACCCAATCAAGCCCTATTCATCCTTCCATCCCTGTAAAGGACATTTTCCCATTCCTGACAAGAGAAAATCCAAGCCACTCCTTGGCAAGGAAGAAAAAATACTTTCCAACCTGAACACCCTTCAACCTTAAAAGGGAATCCCCGTTAGACCATAAGCTGTACCCAGGGCCACCTCATCAGCACATGTGGGGTGTCCTGGAAGACAGCTTGCTGGTAATCAATTTACTTGTTTCGTCCAGGTGCACCAGGGGATTTCCTTCCAAAATAAGCGCATGTCAGGCAAATAAGTTGACTCAATGACGGTATCTCAATTTTGCATCCTTGTCTTGTTCTCAGCCTGAATTGACTTCCAAATGCTAGGAGAGAGGAGGCTCAAAGTAAAAATGGAATGGATTATGTTCACTGGTAACTTGCATAGCACAGGGGCACAAGGAAGTCCCGGAGGGATTTCCATTAAGCCAAAGAATAAATACTCTCTTTGAATGTCCTAAGTTTAGCACATAATTAATAAATTTAGAAAAAATGAGGGGCGCCTGGGTGGCTCAGTCAGTTAGGCATCTGCCTTCGGCTCAGTTCATGGTCCCAGGACCTTGGGATCAAGTCCTGCATCGGGCTCCTTGCTTGGTGGGCAGCCTGCTTCTCCCTCTGCCTGCCACTCCCCCCTGCTTGCTTGATGATGAAATGAATGAATAATTGGAAAGATACTCATAAAATCTATGATGTGAATGTGTCCTCAAATGCTACCAGCTCTTTAAAAAGTTTTTCTCCCATAAAATTTGGTGTGATTTTGTTATTTCATATACAAGTACCAATAGAAATTAAAAATCTCCACTCATGTTTTTAACAACCAATGACTACTCTCTTTCTTCTTAAGACACTAATATTTTTATTAGGTGCATATACAGTGTTTTGGTACAGCCCCATAAAATTAGTATACACGTTCCATTCCGAAGAAGTAACTTAAAGAATCCTCTTGCTCCTGGAATTGCCAATTTGTCTTGTTTTAGGCAGGAAGGGCCACACATTTAACCTTTCTCACAGACCTTCAAGACATTACTTGAAGTATTGTCTAGAATATAAAGGTTAAAATATTTCCAAACCAGTAAGTGACAAACAAAACAAAACAAAACTGAAGTTAGAAAATTCCTGGCAAAACGAACATTTAAATTTCAAAAAATAAGTTCCTACTCAAACAAATTCAGTGTTTAAAAAGGGTTTTAAACTTTTTGTTTAAATGTTATCCCTGTGTCCCTCCACCAGACCAGCATATTTTTCCTTGGTGGGGGGTGCTGTCTTCTTAGCCTTAGTTACAGGACTGGGTCCTAGAACTAGATACTACTCAATTTTATGGTTTTTGTTGTTAGGGTTTTTTTGTTTTTTAGGTGTTTTTTGTTTTTTTTTTTTGAGAGAGAGAACACGAGTGGGGAAATGGGCAGAGGGAGCCCTATACGGGGCTTAATCCCGTGACCCATTAGATCATGACATGAGCTGAAATCAAGAGTCAGTTAACCAACTGAGCCACCCAGGTGCCCCTCAATTTTATGCTTATATTCATTTTGCCTATCTTCAAAATTTCAGTAAATCCTGAGCACATTTCTAAACAAATCCAATGAATTTATTTAGATTCTGTTCTTATTGTTAAATATTAATTGCACATACACAATGGTTTAGTGTATACTTGGATGATAAACATAGGGTAAATGCAGTTACCTGCATTACAAAAAAATCATTGGTACTTGTTCATTTTCCAGATAGACTCTTGCATATTATAGTTGAAGATATAGTTAAAGAATGTAGTATCAGTATTATATCTGGAAGGAAACAATAGCTCAATCTGAAATACTTTTGCATCTAAAATTACTCTTAAATAGAATTAATGATGACTATTGAATGTTATTAAAACGGTATAGGAGGACTAATTCTAAAAGCTGCCTAATTTCATAAGGAACACCCTGTAGTGTAGCTCCTGGTCTGCTATTTCAATATTACGGAAGGTAAATTTGACAATGCCAGTCAATGTGACATTTAAGTCTAAGTTTAAAATCAATTACACATTTCTCTATATTGGAGTTAGATAGGAAGATTTCTAAAATGCCATATGGTTATGACTGAAGTTAGTAGCCCTACTTTCTAGGACATGAGAATGACTCAGGGGCTCTCAGACAATAGCTACTTTGAGCTAGTGGCTTGTTAAATAGTTGTTTGCCATGTGGGATGAAACAGATGCCATGATAGCTGTGGTTGGAAGAACCTCTGTTCTGTGAGAAAAGCAAATTTCTTCTGTTGTAGAGTATGGTCCTTTTTATAATCCTAGCAAAAGTCAAATGAAATAAATAGGATATACTTCAAGTCACCTGAGAGTCATGTTAATATTCTTCAGTGAAAAAAAAAAAAAAGTAATTATATGACTTGGCCAATAAATCAAACACCTGCTGGATTCCTATTTGAATTTTTCAACTTAAAATATGTACCATACATAATATTTTGGAAGCTGAAACATCAGTCAAATTCATATAGGATAAATTTATCTTCCAAGTGATAAAGCTCAAGGGTCAGAGCTTAAGAACCAAGCATATTAAAAATATGATCATAGTAATACTACTATATGGATATCAATTCAAAATAATGTTCTTGGGGCTCCTGGGTGGCTCAATTGGTTAAGTGTCTGCCTTCGGTTCAGCTCATGATCCCAGGGTCCTGGGATCAAGTCCCACATTGAGATCCCTGCTCAGTGGGGAGTCTGCCTCTCCCTTTGCCTCCTCTTCCCTGTCTCTCTTTCTCTCTCTCTCTCTCTCTCAAATAATTAAAATCTCTTAAAAAATAAAATAATGTTCTTTATTACTGGTCTTTTGTCCTTTCTCCAGAAAGGATTACTTCAGTAGCTATTAAACTGAAGGAAATCTCACTGCCATAAAAATGTTCCATGATTATTATTAATAATTCTGATTTTGTTTTTAATTATGGTAACTTTAAATAACTATGTTCTAATAAATAGCCTAGAAAATAGTTGTTTTCCAGAATTTAACACCTTGCTCAGGCAGACCTATTATTATCATAAGACTTTTATCCATTAAGTAGAAGAATATTTATAAATACTGTTCATACAGTTTATTCACAACTCTATTTCTTTAGAGCAAATCAAGTTTGCTGTGCAGGACCAATCTTTTCTTTGAGGCTCTCTTCTGTGCTTTATGTTATTCTTTGCTGAATTTTCTAAGGATAAGGAGGACAATCTGATGCCAGAAATGTGTATTGCCCCATGGACACTCTTCAATCAGGAATGTCCTCATCTGAAATACCACGCTGCTGTTGGCCATTACTGTGTAGAAAACTCTAGCACAAGTGTTTCTGGGAATAGGAGGTAAAGACCCCACAAGAAAGACTAATAGGTTTTAGCTTTTGGCTTAACCAGTGTTCCTAGCTGTGGTAGAAAATCATAGAGACTTCCTGAAACGATGTTTTATCATCTTTAAAAATATTTAGTAGGACATTGTTGCTATTATTTTTCCTGATGCTGTTTGGACCACTGTCCTGTAAACCTACATCAAAAGTCACCCAGGTTCCTCTTTATTCACTCATTCACTCACTCATTCATCCCACTAACACTGACCCTGCCTTGACAGATGAAGGAGTTGGTATGTCTGGCCTGGAAGAACTCAATCTCATCTCCCTGTTTTCCATTATCTCTCTCAGCAGCCCCACCCTGCTTTAGAGAAGTGGAGACGTAGTAAGGACACTACTCCAATAGTCTATTTAGTCTCAACTTGCTAGATCCAACCAGAAACCGTGTCTGATAAGGTAGTGCTCAGTTTTACAGTCACCTTCAGAAAGCAATTCTGAGAATGAGCAATGTAGAGCTTAAGAAATATCCATTGTTTTTGACGCTTTGGTTAAGAGGGCCTCGAACTGAAACTGAGTCATCTGTAAAAATTCAGGGTTTGCAGCCAGGGTGCCACATCTGTCTCATCTGTACCCTATGAGACATTTCTGCTACCACACTCAAAGTCAGGCTCTCCTCTGTCATGTAGACATTCAGACTTGAATATGCATAGAACCTCCTGGGGGAACTTTCCCCTGAGCCCCACAACTTACAAACTGAATCATAGTCTCAGGGATTGGGCCCAGTCCCTGGCTTTTTAGTTCTCTCTACAGACTATTCTCATGCACACTCATGAGTGAAATCCAGACCTAGAGGGACAACCACAATAACCTCTTAACTCCCAATTGCATTTTTATTATTTCATCTGATTTGCCTTAAATATCTGTTAAAATAATAGTCTTAAAAAAACTTCAACAGTGTCTTATTGTCTAGTGAATTAAATAACGGTGTTGGACTTGCAGGGATTTCCAAAAATGTAAGCCTTGTTCAATTTCTAACATTGTTCACTCTTAACCTCCCAAAAATCTATGCAGGATTATTTCATGCTTCTTAAATATTCGCCATCCTTTTCCACCTCTAGCATTGCCCATTCTGTTCCCAATTATTAAATTCTTACCAGTCCTTCAAGTCCATCCCAAAGCTCCCTCCTCCTTAAAGCTTAACATGGCTTTCTTAGTTAGACACAGTCTTTCTCCTTTTGAATTCCTCAAGTCTCTGTAGTTATGCTATGATAGTGATCGCTTACCTTATATTATGATTTACATTAAAACAATGTAAATTATTAGTTACATCTGTACCTATCTTTCTCCCTCTAGATTGTAAAATCTTCAAAAAATTGTCTTAGCCCAGTTGATACTCAGCATTCATTCACCTCAAATGTGAAACAATTCATGCTCTTTTAGTCCTTGATCTTACCAGAAATCATCTGTTTTACTGAAATTAAGGACTAAATGTGTATCAACTGTTCTACATCTCAGGTGGATCTATCTTGAGTGTAAGTTTCACTTAGCAATTTATTTTTTTTATTCCTATCACCTCATCATCAGTTGCTATTTGGGGATGTTTGTATTCTATTTTCTGATAAACTTAAATATTGGGAGGTTAACTCTAGTACAGATTTCTCGCTACCTTTTTTTCTTACATCTATAATGCTATGAATCTTGCTATAAAAAAACGATATGTAAAAAGGAGGAGGGATAAGGAAATTAGAGTGTTAAAAAAAATCATGCCGATAAATCCTTAGATACTTTGTTGATAGTGTGTTTCTTAATACAGGTTGAAAACCTATGCTTTTTTTTAAAAAAGTATGTAATTAGCTTTTTTCCCCCTAATGAATTGGAATTTAAAAATATCTTTTTAATATAAATGTTGACTGAAAGTACTTTGTGAGTGGCTTTTTGATGCGGAGGAAAATAAATACATGTGACAGAATGAATGGGTGGCCCCATTTGGAGGAGAACCAGAAATTACAGACAATAGAGGAAGAAGACATGTACTGGAAGAGAAGTGAAAAGGCCTAAAATGTAAATTGCTTCAAGGAACAGACAGTGCAAATGTTTACAAATGACAATTTTTGTTCTGCATTGTACAGTGAACTATTAGTCATAAGACTCTCTCAAAAACTGTGTTTTCGAGTCTTAAATACTCTGCCTTTTTTCTACCATCCTAGTAAACCTAAAATATTAATCATCAGATTCAGTTTGAAGAACTAAAATCTTCAAGTTTTATATATATATATATATATATATATACACACACATATATAAAAGTAGACATCTAAAAAGAATTGAAAAAAAATGTTAAAAGTATACACTTAACTATATAAGTATACTTTCAGATAAAATTAAGCTTCAGTGTATACTTCTAAAATATTGATTAACATTTCTTTACACCAAGGGTGGAGAGTTGGGGAGTTTGGGGAATAATGTCCCATGTTGGCATTGGTAAAAGGTGTTTGATTTTTTAATAAATGGAGAGAAGGAATATAATAATTTCTCTCCTACACATGAAAAGGTTTCCAAGTCATGCATTATATTCTGGCCGTCAGCCTCTGAAGAAGATATAACTGGATATGAACCAGAGGATAGACCTGTCCAAAAATGTATGCACTCTTCCTAACATAAACACTGCATAGGCATGTTAGTTTTCTACTGCTTCTGTAACAAATTACCAGAAATGTACTGCTTTAAACTAGCAAAAATTTACTGTCTTATGGTTCTACTGATCAGTTGTTTAGATGCAAAGTCCAGTACTGTCTCACTCAAGTAAAATCAAGATGTAATGATACCAATTGCTGGCAAGGATGCAGAGCAACAGGAACACTTAGTCACTGTTAATGGGAATATAAAATGGCCCAACTACTTTAAAGATCGTTTGGTGGTTTCTTACAAAGCTCAGTATTGTCTTACTATGCAATCCATTTATGTACAATCATGCTCTTTAGGTATTTACCTTACTTTTAAAGATTTTTTTTAAAATTTATTTGAGAGAGAGAGAATGAGAGACAGAGAGCACGAGAGGGAAGAGGGCAGAGGGAGAAGCAGACCCCCTGCCGAGCAGGGAGCCCGATGTGGGACTCGATTCCGGGACTCCAGGATCATGACCTGAGCCGAAGGCAGTCGCTTAACCGACTGAGCCACCCAGGCGCCCGGTATTTACCTTACTTTTTTCCATAAGTTGTACCCATGCACTGCTTTTATTTTTCTTTTTTTAAACAGCTTTGAGGCATAATTGATTAAAAAAAAAAGAACGGCACATATTAAATATGCATAATCTGATGAGTTTGGTCATAGGCAAACATCCATGATACCATTACCACCATCAAGGGAAGAGACATACTCAATACCCCCCAGAGTTTTCTTGTGTTCCTTTGTGGTTTTTTTCCTTTACATGGTAACATTTAACAGATATTTACCCTCTTACCAAACTGTAAAGGGCATAATACTCTATTGTTGACTACAGGGACTATGTTGTACAACAGATCCCTAGAATTTACAGACAATAAAGGAAAAAGACATGTACTGGAAGAGATGTGAAAAGGCCTAAGATGCAAATTGTATGTATTGTAACATAACTGAAACTTTATAACCATTGAGTAACAACTTACTATTTCCCCCACCTCCAGCCCCTGGCAAACACTATTGTATTATCTGTTTCTGTGATTCTGACTACTCTGGGTAGCTCCTATCAGCTGAATCACAAAGCATTTGTCCTCCTGTGACTGGCTTGCTTCATTTAGCATAATATTCTCCAGGTTCATCCATACTGACACAGACGGTAGGATTTCCTTATTTTTAAAGGCTGAAGAATACTCTGTTATATTTATATACCATACTTTCTTTGCCATTTATCTGTCATGGATACTGGTTATTTCCATATCTTGGCTACTGTTAATAGTACTACAATGAACATAGGAGTGAAGATATCTCTTTGAGATCCTGATTGCAATTCAACTGAGCAAATACTCAGAAGCGAGACTGCTGAATCATGTAGTATTACTATTTTTAATGTTTTGAGGCATCTCTGTACTTTTTCGATAGCTGCCATACCATTTTATGTGCCCACCAACAGTGCACAAGGATTCTACTTCCTCCGCAGCCTTAACATTTGTTATCATTTGTTTTTTAGATAATAATCCTAACAGATGTGAAGTGATATCTCATTATAGTTTTGATTTGGATTTCCCTGATAGTTAATGATGTTGGACATTTTTTCATGTACCTGTTGACCATTCACCTATTGGAGAACATCTTGGTTGCTTCTTATTTGGGGCAATTATGAATAAAGCTGCCATAATGATTCACATACAAGTGTTTGTGTGCACCTAAGTTTTCAAGTAAGTTAGGTAAATGACTGTTTAAGTCCTTTGCCCCCCGCCTTTTTTTTTTTTAAATTAGGTTTTTTTTTTTTTTTTTTGTACTATTGAGCTTTAAGAGTACCTTACATATTTTGGAAACTAACCCCTTATTAGATAGATGGTTTGTAAATATTTTCTCCCATTCCACATATTGCCTGTTCATTCTGTGGATTAACATGAATCTTTGTCAAACTGCTTCCAAAACTAAGAGGAGAAAAACTCCCAAATTCATTTTATGAGGCCAGCATCACTCTGTTCCCAAAGCAAGAGAAAGACACTATAAGAATATAAGAAAAAAAAAATTACAGGCCAATATGTCTGATGAAAACAGATGCAAAAATTCTCATCAAAATACTAGCAAACCAAATTCAAGAGCACATTAAAAGGATCATACACCATGACCAAGTGGGATTTATCCCTGAGATGCAAAGATAGTTCAATATATGCAAATCAAGGTGATATACCACATTAACAGAATGAAGGATAAGAATAACATGATCAGATCAATAAATATAGAAAAACATTTGACAAGTTCAACACTCTTTCATGATGAAAGCACTCAACTAACAATGAATAGAAAGAACATTACTCAACGTAAGGGCGGTCCGTATAAGGCAAGCCCACAGCTAACATCATACTCAGTGGTGCAAAGTTGAAATATTCTCCTCAAAGATCAAGAAAAAGACATTGTGTCCATTCTCACCATTTCTTTCCAACATACTACTGGAAGTCCTAGCCAGAGCAATTAGGAAAGAGAAAGTATCCAAATCAGGAAGAGTCAGGTAAAATTATCTGTTGGCAGGTAAGATTTTCCTAAAAGTAGAATACCACAAGGCTCCACCACAAACCATTAGAGCTCATTAACAAATTTAGTGAAGTTACAGGATATAAAAATCAACATACAAAAACAAGTTGTTTTTCTATAAACAACAAACCATCTGAAAGGTAAATAAAGGAAACAATTCTATTTATACCAGCATCAAAAAGAATTTAATACTTAGGATTAAACTTAACCAAGAAGGTGAAAGACTTGTATGCTAAAATCTAAAAAACATTGATGACAGAAATAAAATAGACAAAAATAAATGGAAAGATATCCTGTGTTCATAGAGTGGAAGACTTAGTATTGTTAAAATGTCCATACTGTCCAAAGTGATCTACAGATTTAATACCATCCCCATCAAAATTCTATTGGCATTTTTTATAGAAATAGAACAATTTTAAAATTTGTATGAAACCATAAAAGCCCACACATAGTCAAAGCCATCTTGAAAAGAACAACAAAGCTAGATGCATCACACTTAATTTAAAAATATACAGTACAGCTACAGTAATTAAAACAGTATGGCACAGGCAAAAAGACGGACATACAGACCAAAGAAATAGAACCAGAGCCCACAAATACCCCCACACGTGTACAGTCAACTCATCTTTGACAAGGATGCCAAGGACATAGAATGATGAACGGATAGTCTCTTCAACAAATGATACTGGGAAAATTGGCTATCCATATGCCAAAAGAAAAGAAAAGAAAGAAATGAAATGAAATTAGGCCCCACCTTATACCGTACACCAAAGTCAATTCAAAATGGATTAAAGATTTCAACGTAAGACTTGAAAATGTAGAACTCCTAGAACAACACATAAGAGAAAAGCTTCTTGACAATGGTCTTGGCAATGATCTTTTTGTAAACAGAACAAAGTGCAGTCAACAGAAGACAAAATAGACAAATGTGCGTAGAAACCAAAAAACTTCTTGTAGCAAAGGAAACAGCCACTGGCATGAAAAGATCACCTACAGAATGGGAGAAAATATTTGAAAACCATCTCTCTGAAAAGGAGTTATTTTCCAAAATGTATAAGGAACTTCTTCTATAACTCAATAGAAAAAAACTCTGATAAAAAATAGGCAAGGACTTAAAAACTTAGTTGAAAACTCATGTCCACACAAACACTTGCACATGAATTACAGCAGCCTTATTCTTAATTGCCAAAAAAGGGAAGCAACCAAAACGCCCTTTAACAGGTGAATGGAGGAAAAAAAGTTGTACATCCATTCTGTACTATTTAGTGAAAAAAAGTACTGAGCTATTAAACCATGCAGAAACATGAATCTGAAATGCATTTTTTAAAATTTTTTTTAAAGATTGTATTTTTTATTATTTATTTGAGAGAGAGAGAATGAGATAGCACATGAGAGGGGGGAGGGTCAGAGGGAGAAGCAGACTCCCTGCCGAGCAGAGAGCCCGATGCGGGACTCGATCCAAGGACTCCAGGATCATGACCTGAGCCGAAGGCAGTCGCTTAACCAACTGAGCCACCCAGGTGCCCTGAAATGCATTTTGATAAACGAAAAAAGCAGTTTGCAAAAGCTACAAACTGCATCATTTCATTTATAAGGCATTCTGGAAAAGGTAAAACTATAAAGATAATGAACACATTGCTAGAGGTTGGGGGATGTTAAATTGGTATAGCACAGAAGTTTTTAGTATGATTAAACCATTCTATATAAGAACGTAATGGTGGATATATGGCACTATGTATTTATCAAAACCTGCAGAACTTCACAGCACAATGAACTTTTACATAGGCATATTTAAAAAAAATCCTTCAAGAAGTCATAGGATCTCAAGACCAAACAGATTGGGACAAAGAATCTAACAGTATTACAAATGTCTGAGACAACCTCACTGAAGAGCGTGGAGGAAAAGATGCTAGCCTAAGTAATGAAGGAAATGAGATCTCTAAAGTCAAAAGGAACTGTACATAATCACTGTATTCTAGGTAATGAAGTTGTTTCTCCTGGGGATAGGTGTTAACAATTCTGAAACCACTGTCCATGTATACTGGAATCAATTAATTAAACCGAAATGGATGGTGGGAACAAGTTTTCTCACAGTTGGAGTAGGAGGTTACAGATAAGCAAGGGAAAGAGACTAGAATGATCCACGTGGTAATGGATTAGTGTTGGAGACCTCCACATGAACACATTTTCAGCTCAGTATCAATAAATATTGTCATATATAAAAATACTTATAGGTATGTGTATGTATACAAGTGAGTGTTTATGTATCTATTTCCTTACTGTGCCACCTGAGGGGGCCTAAAAGCAATGGCTCCCGGGTAGCAATGGGTTCACCTGACCCTCAGCTCTTGGTTTTAATACCGTTCACAAATAAAAACAACCAGAGATGGGCGCCTGGGTGGCTCAGTCAGTTAAGCGACTGCCTTCGGCTCAGGTCATGATCCTGGAGTCCCGGGATTGAGTCCCGCATCGGGCTCCCTGCTCGGTGGGGGGTCTGCTTCTCCCTCTGACCCTCCCCCCTCTCATGTGCTTGCTCTCTCTCATTCTCTCTCTCAAATAAATAAATAAAATCTTTAAAAAAAAACAACAACAACAACCAGAGCTGCTTGGGGGGAAAAGACAACTGATTCTAGGACTGGGGCAGGAAAAATACAAGAGGAATCTGGAGCTATCTTGAATTGCCAGAAAGTAAGGCAGCACTCAAAACAAAAACAAAGACAAGACAAAAACCAGAGTCATGTGAGTAGGTCAGTAGGACACGGGAACAAACTTAAGGAACTCCAGGTGGCTGAAGCTAGAACAAGTTATCAATAAAATAAAGTAGTATTGCATTATAAACCCAAGTATAGGAGTCATGAGGCCCTCCTGCTATAATTTATTCAAAAAATGGAGAATAGACAATCTGTGCAGAATCCCAAATAACTTATGCAGCTATTCCATGTTCAGGGAGGTAGAACTTAACGCCCCACTCCTTATGTATGGGTGGCACATCATAGGTTTCTTCCAAAGACTAGAGGATGGAAAGAAGGGAAAGAAGTAATTTTACACTGGAGAAAACAGAACAACAGTCTCAGCCAGGTGATCAAGGAATTATCCTGCCTCAGACTGCGCTGTAATGTTAAACAAGAAGGAAGAAGCATAGATTATGGAAGAGACAAATGTTCAATTTCTGTTGTTGCCGATCTATGTAGCCATGCTCTGATCCAGACTCCACTCCCCAAGCACAGCTCATCCAAGTCTTCTCTGGAAAGTTTCAGATGAGTTTCACTAGTGATGGAGTAAACCCAAACTGAGAGATAACAGAGTAAGAACTGGGCCAGAGTGTGATTTTTTCTCTCTCAAAGTTTGGCTCTGACCCTGTGATTGGCAGAGTCAGCCTCGTGTTTTCTGTTGTGTGAACCATGCCTCCCCCTGATGGTATCCTCAGAAGCTTCAAAAGAATGTCAGTGAAAACCCAGATCAGAAATCAGCAACTAAGCAAATGTCTCTCAAAACGAAAGGGAATTGAGGGGGAGAATCTGCTCCTTTCTTGGCTCCAGAGACTGTGGCCCCAGAGAGTTAGGTGAGAAAGTTAGGTGAGTCTTTCTCTGCCTAACTCTCTGATTCTCTGCAGCTGGGGAAAGCTCTGTGCTTTCAAGAACGCATGTGATTAGATTGGGCCCACCTGGACAATGCAGAATCCCCTCACCATATTTAAGATCCTTAACTTCAATCACCTATGCAAAGTCCCTTTCCCATATACAATTAACATGCATCAGTTCTAAGAATGAGAACACAGATATTTTGGGTGGCCACTCCGTCACACCTTAGAATTGTAGATTCCTATGTATCTGTAGTTATTCACTGGTTATTAGCTCCCACAGACATCTCAAACGTGTGATCTCCAAAACTAAATTAATATTCCACCAAATTTATTTCTTCCTCAACAGGGGATAGATCCATCCAACTTAAGCTTGAGACTGAAACCCATTTTTTCCGCAATCCTTCATCAGATTGTTTAATCTGCTCATTTTAATTCCTAAATATTTCTTCAATCCAACCCTGCCCTGCACTTCTCCTACCATTAACTACACTTGTGCATTTTTAATTTACCTGAAAAGAAAGTACTTCTGGATTAAAGGGGTCTGGCTCCACCTAGTTGGTGGAGCTACTGATGTAAGGTACCCATGTTGTCTGCTTTAATGGGATTTACAGGCAAGCATGGAAAACACACATTAAACAAATAAACATGTATAATAAATGTCCAGGAAGAGGACATGCCTGATCCTTCTGATCCAGTACCCCGGGTGAAGTTTTCAAAAACTGAGGTTCAAAATTTGTGAATTTTCTAGAAAGGCACTATCAAGCTAACACCATGAATTTGTGTATCATCCTTGTGCAGGGGTCATGCTAATCTCTGTATTGTTCCAATTTTAATATATGTGCTGCCAAAGTGAGCACAAGCTGACTAACTTAAATGCAGTCAAAATAAGTACCTTTATGTATATGTCACTTTTCCCTGATTCTGTAATATAAATATAGAAAAGAAGACTAACAAATTACGTGTTAAATATGGCAACTTACTTTTAATCAAGCTAGAATGGCTTTTTGAACTCATCTTGATAAAATGTTATCCAAATGGAGTTAACTTTCAGACTAGATATAATGAATCCCACACTAGATACAATTCCACACTAGATATAATGACTCAGAATGCCTGAAATAAGGCCTGTTGAGATGCATTTTAAAACAAGTAGCCTGTGAGTTGTTGTACACATTAACATTAGGAAATTATTGAACCAATTTCAACTCACCCACTTCTGTGGAACTCACTTCCAGCTTCTGTAGTCTGTCCACGTTCCTCAGCTCGTGACCTCTTTTTATTTTCAAAGCCAGGAACAGCGGGTGAAATCCTCAACCTGCAACTCTTGGACACCTCTCTGACCAGAGCCAGGAAAGTTTCTCTGCTTTGAGAGAAAGACGCAAGTGATTAGATTGTTTCCACCTGGGTAATCCAGATGTCTCTCCTTGTTTCAGAATCCTTCAAATTAATTCCACCTCTGTAAAGTCCCTTAAGCCACGTAAAGCAACAGAACCAAAAGTTCCAGGGAGGGGCGCCTGGGTGGCTCAGTCGGTTGGAGCAATTGCCTTTGGCACAGGTCATGATCTTGGGGTCCTGGGATCGAGCCCCAAGTCAGGCTCCCTGCTCAGTAGGGGAGTCTGCTTCTCCCCCTTCTCATGCTCTCCCTATCTCTTTCAAATAAATAAATAAAATCTTAAAAAAAAAGTTCCAGGGGCGCCTGGGTGGCTCAGTTGGTTGGACGACTGCCTTCGGCTCAGGTCATGATCCTGGAGTCCTGGGATCGAGTCCCGCATCGGGCTCCCTGCTCGGCGGGGGGTCTGCTTCTCCCTCTGCCCTCTTCCCTCTCGTGCTCTCTGTCTCTCATTCTCTCTCTCTCAAATGAATAAATAAAATCTTTAAAAAAAAAAAAGTTCCAGGGATTAGGAGGTGGGCATCTTCGAGGGGAGGGGAAATAATTCTTCCTACCACAGTATACCGTGTGTACTAAAAGCCCCCGTTTTTTTATTGAAGTACAGTTTACATATGTTACATCAGTTTCAGGTGTAAAAACATACTGATTCATCAACTCTAGATGCTATGCTGAGAGTCCTTTCTAAGTTGCTACACTTTAAGCATTGTATTGATACTAGTACATTCGTTTTACCCAAGTGGAAACAAGAGTAGAGAGAAAACTTTCAAGAGACGTATTAATGAGACTTTTTACTACTCAACTTTTGATCCAAAATGGAGTATTAAATTCAAAGAGAGAACCCACGTCTTCCAATATTCTACATGGGTCTCTATTTGACTTCTAATACTAATATGCATTTAACTTGATATAAAAGTTAAATAAATGGCCAATAGCTTAATGGTTCTCCTAGGAGCTTCCCAGGGCTATAGGAACTTAGAATCTTACTTTAGTGAGTCATTGAATTAGGACTCTCCAGTGAAATAGAACCAATAGGATATGTGGAATATAGAAAGAGATTTATTCGGAGGGATTGGCTCACACAGTTACGGAGGTTGAGTAGTCCCACGACATGCTGTCAGCAACCTGGGGGCCCATGACAATGAATGGTGTAGTTCCAGTTCAAACCCAAAGCTTGAGAACCAGAGGCGCCAGTGGTGTAAATCCCAATCCAAGTCTGAAGGCCCAAGAAATTGGAGCGCTAAAGTCTGAGGGCAGGAGAAGACGGATGTCCCATCTTAAGCAGAGGGCAAAGTCACCCTTCCAACACTTTTTGTTCTCTTCAGGCCCTCATGGATTGGATGATGCCTACCCACGTTGGTGAGGGTGGATCTTCTTTATTTAGTCTACCAATTCAAACCCTAATCTCTTCCAGACACACACAGACATACCCAGAAATAGTATTTTACCAGCTCTCTGGGTACCCCTTAGCCCAGTCAAGTGGACACAAAAAAAGTAACCACTGTTACCAAATGTCTGTAGTGTGTTTGCGTGTCATATAGAGATAAAAGTTTGGATTAGAGATCAGACCTCTAATTTGGATTTTCATCTTTGCACATATATGATGTTAACATCTAACACAAAATCAAACATGAACACTTTGACACATAGCCTATGATCCTTATTTTAACATAGTCTCCTAAAGTAAATTGCCATCAGATTTTAAAGTTTGAGGCATATATAAGTTTGTGATAGATATTTTGTACTTTTGTGGCAAGCTTAGGAACTCATTAGGGAGTTATGAACTGAAGCATAGGAGATGTTGACCTTGAGATGTTGACATTTTTTGTGAGCGGATGGTTTGTAGTATAGATTATGAGTAAAAGAAATAAAAGGCAAATGAATTAGGACCTGCTTAATTTTCAAACTGACCTCAGTTCTTTTCGGCAAGAAGTAACTCCTGACACTTTGATTATTGCCATAATCAAAGCTCAATAATTGGCAATGCAACAAGGTAAAAAAGGTCCCCAAACCACAGCAAACTCCTTGTTTGTGCAACCGACAGCCCTCCACTGAGAAAAGATGTGCATTTGTGGAAAGATGTTCATACCTCTCATTTGAACTTCTCTGCTTACTGTTAAGGTGAAAGAAATCTTGGTTGGTTGGTTTCGGCTGGAAGTTTTGTGAGGCAAGCACAAAGGAGCATGTAACTCCACACTTATTATAACCCTTGAGCACCAAAGCGAATTAAATTTGTATCAGGAAGGATTAAAACAAAGATATTTTTCTAAATGATGAGATGCTCTGATATACAGGATCATGTTCCAAAAATGATTGTGCTGAGCCCAAAATCAGACGTTTTACTACATAAAGATCTCCATAAAAGAATGGGTTAAGGAAGTCTACTGTCATCCCAATCCCATTGTTATAAATCTCTCTAAATCTACTCCATGTCATCGAAAGCATATTTGAAAGGAGGACATGTTACCCTTGTCTATTAAACAAGATACCAGCAATGTTCCCCCACATACATTTCTTGATTAATGCTCAGATGTCTTTCCCAGTGCTGACTGTATCATCAGAGAATGCTTTTAGTGGCTTCTCACATAGTTCATAAAGGAATCCTGAATGTTGAGCTTGCCGTGATAACACAGTAGTGACACAGGGTGTCCAACATCAGGCACAATTTAACAAGGAGACCAGGCTCATGTTCCAGAACGGCTTCTGTTTGCACAATTCAGCCGTGGCTTTGTCATTCAAGCACCTCAGCAGACATCCTTTTCTCCCTGTTGTTTCTGATTCCTGGAGGAGTACTAGAAACAGACAAAAATGTCTTCCTTTTCTCTCTCGCTCCCAGCCCCAGGTGACCCACAGCTACAACAAGTGTAATGTAGCTTATTAGAAAACAAATTCAAATCTCAAAAGATGAAATCGACTGGGCAGAGCTGGGCAGTGGTTAGAGACGGAAAGACAAAGATCACAGTAAACTTACCCACTACAGACCTTTGACAGAATGCAGATGGCTGTGAAATTGGCATCTCCTCTCCTAACTCTGAACGTGTTCCAGACATATTCTCCTAGCTGCTCTTAAACATCTGTGGTCCTATAACAGCCATTGTGCACAAACTGAAGTAGCTATTTTTCCTCCCATTAATTTTTTTCTGTCTGTTTCTCTCATTTTGCCATCGTTCTTCCCACCCTAGACTCCTTGAAACCATCTTTTACTTTAAGGCAAAATACATAATGGACTCTCAATTTCTCTTAGATGTTGTTCAAAGTTTCATAGTTTAGGCACATTCCAGAAGCTAAATGACTTCTTGATGGAGCTTGACATAGTGAACCAAACTGGGAAAGACTCCTATTTTTGAAATCAATCACTAAAAAGTTTAAAGTTACAAAATAACTGGAATATTTAGAGGTGGTGGAAGAGGACTTCAACTACCTCCATTTTGACCTCAGTCTGTACTTTCTAATTGATTAAGTTCTTCTTTCCAGCTTATCTCTTTTTTTTTCTGAATTACTTTTCTTTTTTAAAATTTTTATTGTTATGTTAATCACCATACATTACATCATTACTTTTTGATGTAGTGTTCCATGATTCATTGTTTGTGCATAACACCCAGTGCTCCATGCAGAACGTGCCCTCTTTAATACCCATCACCAGGCTAACCCATCCTCCCACCCCCCTTCCCCTCTAGAACCCTCCAGCTTATCTCTTAACTCAGGCAAGAGACCAGGAGAGCAAAACATCCGCTGATGGGAACTGAAGCATAAGCCCTTAAGCATAAGGACTGCCCTGAGCCAGCAAGACCCCAAGTGACTGACCCCAAGACAATGATCAATTTGACCTTCATTGCCCACCATCACGTACCTACCGACCTTTGTCACACATTTTCCTTATATAAACCTGGAAGTATTTTTGGCACTTTGGAGACAGTCTTTGAGAAATTAGTACATTGTCTTCCTGGTGTTAGTCTCAATAAAATAAATTCTTTTCTGGTTTCACCACAACTGGTTTCTCTGCCTTTGGATCTTGTTAGTGGTGGGTGGCCAAACCTTGTCTGTTTGGGAACCCCAGAGACAGGCGTTCTTGTACTCCTGTGCCTCAGCTATAGTGGTTGGGAAATGACAACAAAAATCAATACCAATTTTGGGCACCTGGGTGGCTCAGTCTGTTAAGTGTCTGCCTTTGGCTCAGGTCATGATCCCGGGATCCTGGGATTGAGTCCCATGTTGGGATCCCTGCTCCACAGGGAGCCTGCTTCTCCCTCTGCCTCTTCTCTCTTTCTCTCATTAATAAATAAAATCTTAAAAAAATCAATACCATTTTTATTGAAGGTCCTTTACGATGTCAATATTCTTCACACATGTAACTATTATTTAAATGAAACACCTCCAACAGTTTTTGAATGATCTACATTTCTCTGAAGATCTAACAAAAATATTTAATATAATAATAATAATAAGGTTGTTTTAAGATATCTATCTGTATTCTTTACTAATATAAATCTCTATTTTTTATGATGTTCATCCCTCTAAGGGATGCATTGTTGGCCAAGAAAATAGCAGGAAGAGAACAATTGAGTCATCACTTTCTAGCCACCATCCTCACTCACAGCTCTGACATTTTCCCTCTTCTCTGAGATTTGCACTTGTGGGGCTCCAGTGGGGTGGGGGCTGGCAGCAAGGGCAGTGAAAGAATTCATCGAAGGCAGAACAAAGGAGATAGAAGTTTATTGAATATGCTGCAAAAGAACACTGGGCAGGATAGCAAGGGAGAGACGGTCTGCCATGAGGTGGTGGTGAGGGGCTATGGTTATAGGGTGGAGTGAGGAACTATGGGGAAGTATGGAATTTCCCCTTTTGTGGTAACTGTGCCTGGCTATAAGTAGTCCATTGGTTAGTTAGGGCCTATGGCCATTTTGAGGTAGGTCACTTAATGAGCCTGTTTGTATTCAGGTCACGGGTCACGGTGGGCCCTTTTGCCTTGCTCAAGTTTCTATTGCTCAAGCCTGTTGCCTAAAAGTGGCGTCTACAGCACTTATTAAGATGACTTGGTTTTTATTCAAACAAGGGTAAACATGTTACTGCACTGCCCTTGAGAATGAAGCAAGTGAAAATGGCCTAAACTTTTACATAACGATGTGAAAAACTATGTGGCGTAAGTACACTTGAAGGCAAAGAGATGGACACAAATTGCTCTCTCAATATTCCTTTGGTTCTATTGATTGAATGGAATGATTGATGTTTTCAGAGGTGTTTGATATCAAATTATGAGACCTATCACAGAAAATTAAAAGCATTAGTTTCCCAAGAATAAATTCAAAAATTCAGTTTGCTTCTATCAAATAGGCATAATTCCCCCACTTTGGGGAAGACTAGCACAGCCCACCATGTAGGTAAATACGTATTATCTTGGGCTGGGAGTGGGGGACGGAGTTTAAGTCTATGGTGAAGCAAAAGGCTGAGCACGAAGGGAAATATCTCTTTTACCCCACAGAGGAACAGACCAAGAAAAGAGAAAAAATTGAAAAGTGTCTTAACAGAGCTGCAATTTACTATCTGGTTTTCTCTATTTTCCATACTCTGTCCTTAATCCAATGATCTCTTCTCACAGCATAATGAAAATACCGTATCCAAAAATGCAACACAACAAATATCACCCTTCACACTTTCCAAGACGCACTAATGCTAATACTTTCTAGACAATTTAGATTTACTCTGCTGGAAAGAAAGGACATTTCATTAATTCTCTTTACTTGGGCAGAAAGATATACTAGAGTAAAATATTTCCTTGGTATTCCACAGAAGACAGAATATTTCCTGGAGTTTATGCCTTATTCAGCCTTGTACACTACAAAAAATCAACAAGTAAAGAGCCACATAAAATTTCAGCAGGGTGATAGATTCTACGATGTTAAGAAACAGGATGTCACTGCCCGACTGCAACCATACCCAAACCCATACATATCTCATAATCCCAGGGAGATCCCCCATCATTGTCACTGCAGATAATGCCTTAATGCCAGGACTGCAACTCTAACATGTATCTGGAAAGATTTTCAAGCAGCCACTACCATATACTGCTCTAATACTGAAACTGGGGGAAAAAAAAAAAAAGTGAAGCCTAGAAGTATTCAAATGGACATCAGTGGGACACGAACAATTTAGTTCAATCCAAACTTCAGCTTCTTTTGCTCTGTATTTTGGCTCTTATATTTCCTTAAAACTACTGACCTTCCCACGCTTGACCGTGAACCATGACTGAACTTCCACTCAAATTTCTTTTCTTCCTCTGTTTTGACGCATGGTCTAAATCCTGGTGCCCAAGAAATGATTTCTCCCTTCCTCTTTGATATCACCAACTTCTGCTTGTGCTTAGGGCTCCATGAAATACTACTATCTGATCAGATTTGGAGTCTGTTGAGTAAGCTGAGATTAAGCAATACATGAGGCAATCAAGGGAGCTAATGAATCATGAAATACCGAATGACTACCATTTGCTTAGGATCCTGTTAGATCTGGTGATGCTGCAATGATTGATTCCTACACTCAGAGAGCTTGGAATCTAGCTGGAGCGACTAGACTAACAAAGACATAAGAGTAAAACAAGACAGTCTAATCGTGAGCCAAATGGTGCAGTGTAGAGCTGCCATGCTGTTAAGGTTCAGGGGAAGGGCATCAATGGAGTCTAAAACTATTAGAAAAGGCAGAGCGCAAGAGATCAGCCTAAACTAGATAATGAGGAGAAGAGAGGGTTTGGATAGGTAAAAAGAATAAACGTTCTAAGCAACATGAATATGATGAATAAAGGTAAAGACATGGAGATGATACAAGTGAGTTCTCAAAGTGCTAAGATGATACGTGTATGCGTGCGTGTCACCAGGGGCCGAAGCAGACGGAATCTACATAACGATTACAAGTGAGCTTGAATCAGGGCACCTGGCTAGCTCAGTCGGTTAAGCATCTGACTCTTGATTTCGACTCAGGTCATGATCTCAGGGTCATGAGATTGGGCTGTGAGCTGGCTATGGAGCCTGCTTGGGATTCTCTCTCTCCCTCTGCCCCTCCCCCCATCACTTGTGTTCCTGTGTGCTCTCTCTGTCTCTAAAGAACAAACAAATAAAAAACCAAGTGAGCTTAAACATATAAGGAGAGGCCTGACTCTTGATAAAATTTTGGAGATAACAGATGGTTATTTTAGGCTAATGAACAGATATATTAGGCTAACAGAAGCCTGTGTAACAGATGAACCCCATAATCTTAGTAGTTTAACAATAAATATGACTTACTTATATGAAGTCCAAAATAGGTGTTTGTAATTGGAGATAAATTTGTATTTGGGTTGATTAAATAAATGGTGTCATAGCTCATATATAACTTTCTGCCAACATATATTTCTTATAAACTCACTCAGCAAGCGTCTTTTGAACATCTACTATATACCAGGCACTATGCTTGACTGACACTGGAAATACTGACTGAGGCAAAAGGCATGGGCTCTGCCCTCGAGAGCCCTCAGCTGCCGAGGAAATCAGACAACAAGAAAACAAGTGAGTATTACATTGTCTGCCGTGGAACCCAGAGGAAGGAAGTATTTCACAGATTGTGGAAGCACAGAGCTCAAATTAGAGCCTTGTAGTGAGAGTTACTTGACTGTCCACTGGGAACGGTCGCTCTAGTAAGTGTTTGAAATAAACATTACATGTAAATCCCCTGAGTTCAGTGGAAAAACACCTGACTTTTATCTATTGATTCTTATCAGCTACAAAGATACCTGCCATGCCACTGCTCTCCAAATGTGGGTGTTTATTTTTCTGTGCCTTCTTGTGGCATCATAAGCATATCTTATTGTTGATGGCCACTCCTGAACAGAATGTGGTCAGTTTTCCACAGGTATATCACACTGGGAACAGGAGACGAGGTTCTTATTCTGACTCTCCCAATGACTAGGTGTGTTTGTCTTGGAGACTCATCAGGGCTTTAGTTTTCTCCTTGTACAAAAATTTATGAAGTCCCTTCCAGCTCCAGCTTGAAATACATACTTCTAATATTGTGATCAAAATTTTATTTCTTTTCAGAACATGTCTCTACAGTGTAGTGTATTTGACACGGTCACGCTATTTACATAGTTATATACATAGAAACAGTAGAGTGCACTGGTTTCGGGTGTGAGATTTGATGTCAGTGTGACTCAGTTCAGATCCTGCAGAATACTTTTTTTAGCTGTGTGGGCAAGGTAGTAAACCTCTTTGTGTCTTAGTTTCTGTGAAGTGGACATAATAGGATTTATGTCATTTGGTTGATATGAAGATTAAACATGCAGAGGGACCCAAATCTCCTTTGTTCACAGACCCCTATGCTAAGTGTCTCCATCATTCCTTTCCCTGTGTCCCTAGGCCAAATGTAATTCTAAATAGTTCTATTTCTTAAGTAACTATTTCCAAACAACTCTTAAGCCTTTGTGTTGTAACAACTTAAAGTAATAGCCACTGGAAAATATAGAACATATATTTTTTAAATAGTACTGCAAAGGTAAAATGTTATTGCAAAGAATATATGTAATCTGAGGTTGACTCTGAAAAAGCTTGAGCTAGAAGCTACCACAGTGTCCAGCAGATTTCAAGTACCACACTATCTGTCTTAAACATATGAAATTGCTCAGAGCCTCTGTGAGTTTGCTACAATGATCCACTGGTACACAGTTTGGGAATCACAGAGCTAATTCATATAAAGCAAGAAGAACAGTGCCTGCCACAAACCAGGATCCAATAAATGTTAGCTCCTTGTCGATTTTATCTCTGATTCAAACAAAAACCTACGGAGGTAAGTGTAAATTTTGTTACAACTATCTTGGGATGAGGAAACTGAGCTTCTAGAAGGTCGAATATTTCACCCACTGACATTAGGAAGTAGAATTTTCATTCAGGCTTACCTGGATCCAAAGCCTATATAAACTCTTTCCAAAATATATATCATACTGCTTTCTTTTAGTTCAAGACCTAGCTACACTGACACATTCTAAACTTTAGGTTTGTATCCAGGTGGGCGGCAGAGTGATTAAGATAGCTATTTCCCGCATAGCTGAAGAGCAGCTGCTGTATATACCCTATCAATAGATTCCCATTTGCATGTTAAATTATGTAACATTTCACACAGAGGAGCACAAAAGATAATATATAACTGCGACCAAAATTTCACAGGTGTGACCATTTTCGCATATTTGTTTCAAAATTTTTAAAGAAATAAAGTTATGCTCCAACTTACCAGCCTCTATCTATCCCTTCTTTATTCCTTCCTCCTCAGAAAGACCCACTATTCTGAAGCTTGTCTCATCACTATGCACATTTTTGTTATTCCGCTATACACGTATTTGCATAGTGTCTACCAGCCACGCACACTCTGGGGGGCTGAGATCCATATATTTATGTGTTCTTTCCGATGTGGCATCCCCAGTGCCTAGAACGGAGCCTAGCGTCTGGCAGGCACTCTGTAGATTTTCTGAATGATTAAACTATAGAGGCATTGTTCCTATTTTTAAATGCCTTTCAATATTATCACATTATGTATTCTCTTGCAATTTGCTTTTTTCTGACATTATGTTTCTGAGATCAATCATATTGATGTGTGTCGATCTAGTTCATTCATCCGAATGGCTGTGTAGTACTTCCCCCAGCATATTATCCATCTGCTCCCCTAAGGACATTTAGATTTTACTGTATTGCAAGATAATTCATTAAATATTATTGTACAAATTATAGTAATACTGACTTATTTCCCCATATTCACTAGATTGATAAAATTTACTATAATGATTAATCTAAGTATTGGTGGTAACTCTTATACATTGCTGGTGGGAGCTTGGCAAAATAATTAGTTAAATTCAAGATATGTAGATCCCTTGATCTAGCAAGACCACTTTCTAGGTATAGGTTGACAAGGACCTGAGTACAAGAATGTTCAAGCTCAGTATTTTTTTAACAATAAATGTTATTTTCTGTTTTCTCTTATTTTTGTTATGTATTGGTATATAACAAATTTACCCCAAAACTTAGTGGCTAAAAATAGCCATTCTTTTTTAAACCATGAATTTTGTGGGTCAGTGATTTAGAAGTGGAATGGCAGGAACACCTGCATCTGCTCCGTGATGAGGCCTCAGCTGGAAGGACTTGAAGCCGGGGAGTGGAAATCATCTGAAAACATCTGTATTCACATGCCTGGGAGTTGACGCTGGCTGTTGTCAGGAACCTCAGCTAGAGCTCCTTAGATAATCTGCATGTAGCATCTTCCTTTGGCCTGAGCTTCCCCACAGCATGGTGGCCTCAAACATCTTCTGTGGAGGCTCAGAGTCCCACCGCAGATTGTCCCAGGAGAACCAGGTGGAAAGCGTATACCATTTCTTATGACCTACTCTCAGCAGCCACATGGCCTTCCTTTTACCATAGTCACTGGCCCACCCAGATTAAAGCACTTACACTGGAGACACAGACCTCATCTCTTAATGAGGGGAGTATCAAAGAACATGAAGGATGAGTAACACTGTTGTAGCCACTTTTGGGGGGAAAAATAACATTTGCTACATCTCTCTGGCCCTCTTCCTCACTCCCCCTCTCTTTTCTCCATCTTCATTATGTTCTCTGAAATTATTAGGCATTTGGGCCTCTGTAAAAATCTGTGGTCATGTCTAACTTCTAACTCACGCGCTATCTTTAATTATTAGTATTTCCATGTATAATGTAGTATTTTTATCAGCCTTTGCCACCACATACTATTATGTCAAATTTATTTCCCTAAATGGTTTTGTTCAAATGGTGAACAAGTGAAACAAGCATTTACTTGCAGTATTCCTGCAAGCCCTGACCTGTTCTTCCAGACATGATTATCCTTCATGCTTTAGCCTTCTTCCCTCTGTAGTAGTAGGTTCTGCTCTTGTTAGGAAGAGCTACATAAAAATCATACTTGTTCCATTATTATTTTGCTATTCTTTGGTAGAAAACATATCTCATGACTTATGTTTTATACCTCACCTATTTGTAGTAAGTGCGTATATGACTTCCTGAGTTGCCCTGCATGTTCTGGACAATCTTAGAATTTTCTTTTGCATTCTATTTTAGATTTTATATATCAGCACACTGCCTCCTGAAATAAATAGCCAGCCTCTCAATCTAAAAAATTACATTAGCCTCTTTAAACATCACCTCAGAAAACCCTTGTTCTTCTAAAATAAGTTTACTTTTCTTTAGGGGTTTCCCCATGGGTTGTGGTATAGTCAAATGCCCAAGATAACCTTAGGGATTTTCCAACCTCATGAGTGGGTTAGACACTCAGAAATTAAAATGTTTAATTATGTGTGGCACTCAATGTCTTTTTTCTCTTCTTTTTTTCTAGATCATCTAGGATGTTCAGGGCTTTTTTTGACACTTAATTTTTCGAAATTACTTTTGGCCTAATTAATGGAGTATCTCTTTTCTCTTTCTTCTCACCTTGTCAAGTCCCTGAATCTACTACTGTAAGGCATTTGGTCATATTTTTCATCTCAGTGATCATATTTTATTTTTTTTTAATGTAGCCACTGTAAAGATTCTGTGAAAATAGTATATAAACAGTAAAGAAGAAAAGCAATGGAAAAAGAAGGAAGTCAAGGCAAAAGTGTTGAAATCAAAGAATGAGTGAATTATCTAGCTCTTTCAAGTGGGCAACAAGAGTTGCTCTTTCTCCTCTCCCAACATTCTATTCCAGCTGTACCAACTCATCAGCATTCCCCGGTGCTTGGCCCTTCATGCCTATCCCTGCACATACAGGTTATGATGGCTAGAATGACCTTCCCTTTTCTTCTAATGAAATCTTACTCTCAGCTCAAATGTTATTTTCTCTGTATCAAATCATGGTTTCTGTTTCAAGCACATAGTTATTTTCATGTCATATTGAATAGCTATTTCTGTGTCTATCTCTCCCACAGAGTTCCTCAGGGCTGGAACCATGTTTACTCATTTCTGTAATCCTAAGTACCAGACAAATGTTTGCTAATTCGTGTATAATAAACGACTACCTTTATGACCTTGAATAAGTGACTTAGCCTGTATGTGCTTTCTGCATTCTAAAATGGAAATAATAATTGTATCTAATTTAAAAGACTGTTTTGAGGATTAAATGAAATAATCCATATAGAACACAATGCCTGACACATAATTCATGTTCAATCAATATTAGGCTGTTGTTGTTTTATATATTTTTTAAAAATATTGCATTAATTACCAATATCCTATAATTATAAATGGTCATGAAAATGAATGTTTTGGGGCACCTGGGTGGCTCAGTCAATCATCCAACTCTTGATTTCGGCTCAGGTCATGATCTCAATTCATGGACTCTTGGGCTGAGGGTCCTGGGTCACTGGGCTCCACAGTGAGCACAGAGTTTTCCAGTCCCTCTCCCTCTGCTCCTCACCACTTGCATGCTCCCGCTCGCTCTCTAAAATAAATAAATAAAATCTTAAAAAAAAAAGAAAATGAGTGTTTCATTTTTTAAGTTTTTTTTTCTTATTTACCGGATGGTCTAAATACCAATGTTAAACTAAGAGACATGCTTACCACTACAATGAAATCTTTTTCTATAGAAAGACTGTATGGAGGGTCTTCTCTCTCTGTAACAAAAATGCCAATTTGCAATATGACATCATAAAGTGCCTAGAGGGAAAAAATACTCAGAAGAACTGCTAATACTCTTGGCCATCAATGTACGTTCTGTTTGACTCTGGGATCTCACGTCTAGCTCTTTTATCAGCTGCCCTTTATCATGCAAATCATCAGATATATTTCATGGTTTAAATTTTTCACATTAAAAAATCAGAAGAGATTAATTCACCTATAGTAACTGTTTTTACTACACACAACTTTCATGAATAAATAAAGCTTATGAGACACAGGCCACAACCTGTTGTTGCCGATTCTAAGAGCAGACCATGCTTTGATGAGAGCATGTCTTAAAAATAACAAAGGAATTAAAGATTCTGAAAAGCAGGCCTCCAGCTTTGTTTTCCAAATTGTTAAAAAGTGGAACAGGAGAGCATGATCCATGCACATAGAACAAATCCAGATTTTAGCCGTTGGATTTGAAGAAGTGAATTTTACTATTTAAGTATTTTCTAAATAATAGATGTGTTCAGATAAATGTTAAATGTCACATTACCCATACAATGCATTCAGAATGATATATATTAAATATTCAATTATTTTGCCTGTAATAATATTTCACAAGCAAAGTCTTATGCTGTGATGTGAATATGTCCAATTCCATCTTTCTTTTTTTATGCCAGTACAGCTCACCAAATACAGGATGTAAATAAAGGTAGTTTTGAGGTTTATTTATTTGGGGGGATTCCAGTAAGGAAACTTATTTTACCATTTATTTGTATAATTCTCAGTAACAGTTATCAGACTTTCCCAAAATGGACATGTTAATTGAAAACATACTTCTGGCCAACTTCATCCAAAAAAAAAAAAAAAGAATATAGAATTTGAATAGCTGAATGGTTTGACTTTCTAATGTCATGCAATTGATCTGATTACTGACTTCTTAAATTATATGGACCAATCATTTTGTAACTCAGATCTTTCACTTATTTTAACAACTGTGGCAGATAAACCATCTGTAAAAACTTATACCCAGTATTTTCTTTTGACCAAACCCTTCTACACAAACACAAAGATTTCTTAATAACATACCAGATGATACAACAAAGACAATGAGAGCGGGAAAAGGTAAAAGAGAGTTGAAAAACAAATTATTAGTGTGAAGTTTTCTAACTTAAGAGTCTTTACCCAAATCTGCTTCATTATGGAGACCACATTTTTTAGTTGAATGGGGAATAGCAGGGGAATGAAAGGGTTGTTTTTATTAGTGAGGATAGGCTAAGTTTATGCTGTACTAACAAGCAATACCCAGATCTCAGTGACTTAACTCAAGAAAAGGCTATTGCTTATTTTTCGCAATTATGCAACATCCACTGTGAGTCTGATGATGCACACTGCTTGTTGTAGGAGGTAATAGAGAGGACGCGACCGCTGCTTGATCCTTGAGCTGGACCTGGACAATGAGAGCCTCCTCATCTTCTCCCCTGTCCTTAGAATGTATACTCTGCCTACTGTTCCCACAGAGGGAGCTGTTCCAAAGACAGAAGTGAGAGTAAGGTGCTGTTGAGACTATCTGGACAGTATATGTGACCAAGCCCTGTTAAGGCCTTCATATAAACTTTTAAAATTCTGGTGGGTGGGTATAGAGATCTACTGCTCTTGTGGCTGCCCAAGTTAACCCCACGTGCATGTTCCCTTGCTTATTCAACTGCCACCTACCAATCTGGAGTGGTCTGCCTCTTTATCCAGTCTCTCCCTGCCCTCCATGTGTGGGTTCCAGTTTCGGAACCAAGACTGCTTTAACCACTGGTACCAACCATCTGCCCACCACAACCCCTCCATACTTGCTGCAGTAGGAGGATGAGAACACAAGAGGATCTCACATGATTAGATGCTTTGGCCCAGAAATGACAAAGGCAACTGAATGCCTCATCCTATAAGTCATTCCACTCACAGCTCATGGGGTTGTTTTTCATTTGCCTAGAAGGACAGGAGATCCAGGCTTTGCTGAACACACTAGAAATATGCTTATCATGGGATTCTGAACAGAACCTAATGCAATGATTTCCCTGTAATAGTCACTGCATACTAAATTAACTTCAATTTCAACTAACCAAATCATTGAGTCTTAATTTGGGTCTTGCATAGGTAGCTGGGGTATGGCCTTGCCACTACTGGAATTCAGATATGTCTGGGAACTTTGGGGGCACAGGCCTGCCTAGAACAATGGAGAGATTAGTGAGGGGAGGACCCACCTCAAGGGAGCAGAGAGTTGAGAAGATCATAGTGTTCCAATAACAGCATGAGTGATGGGAGAAGAGGGAAGTCCAAGTAGTGTTTGGGTGCATGGTGTTTTACTGAGAGCAAATGAAAGAGTTGGTCTATTATTAACTCTTAAAGGCGTGGGTACAAGTTGTTCTGCTCTGAGTACCCATTTAGCAAATACAATGGAACACAATGCAAGGGATCTTTCACAAGGCTTTGACCCTGAACAGAAATGGACAGGAAGGGAGCTGAAGGAAAGGCAGGAGTTGACACTGCCTGGCAATCAGTGGTGATATCTGGTAGAAGTGGCCACAGAGCCAGGCAGGAGTGCCAGTGACCAGGAGACACAGCAGTGCCTAGAGGATGAGGATCACTTTGAAAGTGGCGGTGCCCAGCAAAAGCAATACAGTGGCCCGGCATCTGGGGGCAGTGCTGCAACCACATGATAAGGAATGGGGCCAAAGCAGAAGAGTGGGGAAAATGTACACTTATTTTGGGTAACTGAGCAGAGTTTTTGGTAGTGCCTTGCTCCGAACCACCTTCACAGGCAAGAGCCATCCCCCAGATGCTGGGCATATTAGTTGCTCAAAGTTCGTAGCTGGCTCTTATAAAGAGAACTGCCTCAAACCAAATGGGAGTTCTCTTGCCCGGAAGATGACACCCTTCTTGAAGACAAACTGCTGTCAACACTGACGAACCTGGGTGTATAAAAGGTTGGACTGCTTGCCTCCAGGTGGCATCAGCTCCAGTGCTGCTCACATGCCGGACCTCCCTGGGGAGGAAGTTCGAAAGCTACATTCTACCCAAGGCTGCATATCCTTGCTTAGCTCCATCTCTTGCATTATCCCATTCTCTCTTTTTTTTCCTCCATGAAGCTGAAGCCTTAACACAATCACTGCATCTAGAGAGATCACCATAAACAATGAGGAAATGTGAGCAGAATAAAGACACTAGATTTCCCCCCAAAGAGGTAGCATATGCACTGAGATCTGCAGAGTGAAGAAAGGTTTCCTCTTGTCCAAATTTTTGCTCTCATTATTGGTTCAGCTTAGAAAGCTTACCTCCCTCCTCAATGATAGCAAGTCTTACCCATCCTATTAGACCCCTTAAGGCCACAAGCTTTCAAGAATCTTTCCAGATCACTCTAACCCACGGTGATATTCTCTGAAGTTTAATGCTGTTTATTGTTTGTGTTATTAATTCAGCAACTGATACTTCAATATTGTGACATTTCAATATCTCTTCCAATAAATTTATTCTTCTAAAAATATTAAGCACCTACTATGCCAGACACTGGGTGATGGAAACAATTTAGACATGGTGCTACTTTCCATGATCTGTCTTTCATAAGAAATACAGATATGTAAACCTATTTATATATATTACATATACATATACATCTATTACAATATATTTTTTTGAGACAGAGAAAGAGGAGCAAGGGGGAGGGGCAGAGAGAGAGGAAGAGGGAGAATCTTAAGCAGGCTCCACACTAAGCATGGAGCCCAACGTGGGACTCGATCTCACAACCTGAGACCATGACCTGAACCGAAATCAAGAGTCAGATGCTTTATTACAATATTTTGAAGTATATGCATAATACATTGTGAGAATTGGGGATATTTCCACAAAGGCAACATTGTAACTGTGTTTTGAAAGATGAATAGAAGTTCAAGAGGGATAAAGCATTTCAGGTAAAGGTACACTCAAGAAATTGAGATTGATTCATTGGTTACTTACTTCACAGGTTATAAGCAAGAGGAAGAGAATAGGAGAAATAAGTGCAAAAAGGAAAGTAAGATCCTAACTGGAAACGGCCTCCTACGCCCTGCTAAGACATTCAAGATCTACCCAGTAGCCAATAAGGACCCAGCAGGTGCTATTAACCCAAGGATGATGCTTGCACATATTATATTATCATCCATATTCCACAAGCCTTACCTGCTATAACTTCAAAATCAGGCAACATTTCCTTCAAAAACTTATAAACTATCTTAGACATAAACAATGTACAGAATGCAAAAGAATGATGATCTCTGCATGCTCCTCCTAGCTTAAGAAATAAAACATTTCAACAGTTTCCATTATTCTTCCTCTCCTCAGATATAACTTCTCTCCTGAATCTAGTGTTTATCAATCCATCCTTTATTTTCCCAGTATTTTTACTATATATAATGTATACAAATATAATCACTTGGAAATATTTTTCTTACCTTGCCTTTGTTAATATTGCATTTGTGATGTTGATCCTTCAAATGTAACCACTTTCATTGATATATAGGGTTTTACTGTGTTGATATAGTGCACTTTATTTTCTCCTATTAACATATATTTAGTTTATTTCCAGTTGAACCATTATAAATGCCACCATTATGAATATCCTTATACATGTTTCTTTGTATATATCTGGGAGAGAGGTATAAAAATGAAATTGCTGGGTCGTTCAGTATGCATGTTTACAGCTTTACTCAATACTGCCAAATTGCCACCTAAGTGACTGTGCCAATTTTTACCCCTGCCGTCAGTGCCTAAGTATTCTTATTGCCCCTCATTCTTTCCAATGCTTGGTGTTATCACACTCAATGTCTTTAGTATCTCACTGTGAAACTAGTATTTCATTGTGGAACTAGTTTTCATTTTCCTTTTTGTGAGATTTTTCTCTCCATTTCCTTTTTTCTTTTGGGTTTTTTTTTTTTTTCCAATTTCTTGTCAGGTATATGTGTTACAAATAACTGTTTCAGTCTGAGGTTTATTTTTGTACTTTATTTATTATGCTTTTTTGAGACCCAAGTATTTTCATTTTAATATGGTCAGATAAGAAGCCAGTTTTTATATTTGTGCTTTTTTATTTGCTTGCTTACAAGATCCTTCCATATTCAAGTTCATAAAAATATTGTCCTATACTTTCACCTGTATACTCAAAGTATTATTTTTCTCATTTAGATTTTAACATTTGAAATTTATTTTAATATAATGTGAAGTACGGACCATATTTTCTATGTGAGGTTCATGTAAATCACTAAATAGGTCTCTCTGTTCTTTTGGAACCAACTGAGAAATAGAAGCAAAAGTCAGATAAATGGAACCCAGAATATCATCATTACTACTGAAAAAAAAAGAATGCTGATAGGAGATTATGGTTTTAGATTTAAGCTAGATGGGCTTGCTAAGAATTTACTCCTAAATTGGATATAGTTATTGCTATGTTCTGAATGTTTGTGTCCCTCCAAAATTCATGTGTTGAAATTATAACCCCTTAACACGATGGTATTAGGAGGTGGGGCCTTTGGAAGTTGATTAGGTCATGAGGGTGAGCCTTCATAAATAGGATTAGGGTCCTTCTAAAAGAGAGCAACCCAGCTCCTTTCCATCATGTGAGCACACAGTGAAAGCACAGCTGTGTATGAACTAGGAAGCAGGTTCTCACCAGACGCCAAACCTGCAAGGGCCTTGATCTCAGACTTTCCAGACTCCAGAATTATGAGAAATAAATTTCTGTTGTTTATAAGCCACTTAGTTTATGGTATTTTGTTAGAGCAGCCTAAGCAAGCAGAACAGTTATTCACCCAGCCACTGACACAGGAGCAACCCTACTGACCTCCTACTTCAGCAGTAGATCCCGGTGAGTGAGAGCAGATAAGAATGTACCCTCACCGTAAGGAGGATGAGCCAAAGAAAGCAATGAAGAAGATGCTTAGCAAAGCATGCTCAACAACCTCTCTTGAACTCACCAACCAAAATTATCCCTACTCATTCCAAGATAGGGAGTTAGTAAGGAGTGAAAGAAGAAGACAGATGAGTTATTTTAGCTGAAGGTCCTCAGGTGGAAAGATAAGAAACGAAGGGTAGAGTCTTTTTCCCCTTAATATTTGAATAACAATGTACACATAAATCCTAAGACCACGTAAACATGGGAAGGAGAGGTAGCCATGCGAAAACCTATAAAGTCAAATAGAAGTGAGATTGAAAAAACAGAGATAAACCTTTTCAAGTTAGAAATGGTGAACTCACTTTTGAATATCCAGTTTCCAGTTCTACTGCAGCCTGTTTTTGGATGACTAAATTTGCCTAATGTACCCTTACCATAACTTGCTCTTCTCTCCACTTCCTGGAGTGAATTCATGTTTCTTGCAATTATACAATCCATAACTAGATCACAACAGAGAGAGAGAGAGAAGAAGGAAACAGAATAGAAATAAACTTACATCCATGAAATATAATTACCAGACCTTTTCAGAAGATTCTAGATTATAGTTATCTTATATCCATTATTTTGTTGTAATGTCATTACACATAGTAAATTTCATGTTTAATGACTCGTATACTTTTCCCAATTTTATTTGAAGTTTCTGTCAATTGTATCATATTTTTAAAATGTAAATGCCATATTTTAATGTAAAAAATATTTAATGTAAAATAATACTTAAAAATATGAGCAGAAAAAAGCAGTAATGTGTATGTGTATAGCAATTAAATGGAAAAGACAAGTATAATAATAAAATAATAATTAATAATATAATAATAAAATGTTCCAGATTTTATTTTTTAAAACACTTTCTACAAAAGTAGAAGTTTGGATTCACTTTTGAGGACAAATTATACCTCTAATTAAGAGAAACATTTAGGTGGGACTTTTGGTTATGCAAAGGTAAAGGACAAACTTCAGTGTGGAATGACACTCTTTAAGAAAATGGGGGGAGAACAGGTAAGGTAAAATTTTCCAACTAAAATGTATTCTTGGAGAAAAATCTCATTAAAGGCTGTAGACAGAGTGATTTGGACTATTACTAGAAAATCCTTTTACCCAAAGTGTGACAACACAAGAGTCTGTTTTATCTATACAATATGAGACAATAGTGCCTGAAACACAGTCATTCTAAGGTCACCTCTATGAGCACATCTGCTACAACAATAATCAGGATAAATGGATACTGTAATGTTTTACTTCCCAAAAGAGTTAAAATGTCAAAAACAACAAAAGAGCCAAGTTGTCAAAAATATTCAATCTATTTTAAAAGTTGGATAAAAACACTTGCTCAGTGTCTCTCAAACTCATGAGTAAATTGCTACATAGAAGTGTAATTGACAGGGGCGCCTGGGTGGCTCAGTTAGTTAAGCAACTGTCTTCGGCTCTGGTCATGATCCCGGAGTCCTGGGATCGAGCCCTGCATCGGGCTCCCTGCTCAGCAGGAAGCCTGCTTCTCCCTCTCCCACTCCCCCTGCTTGTGTTACCTCTCTCGCCGTCTCTCTCTCTCTGTGTCAATTAAATAAATAAATAAAATCTTAAAAACAAACAAACAAAAAAAGAAGTGTAATTGATAAAAAGATAATATATCGCCAACAACAGGATTTATTCTAGGAATGCAGAGGTGTCTTAAAATTGAAAAATCAATTAGTGTTGATACACAGCAGCAGAAGTAAAGAAGAAAAATTGCATGGTCATCTTGATATATGCAAAGAAAATATTTCAAATAATTCAACATCCATTCACAATAAAAACTCTTAATAAACTGGTAGTGACAAAATTTCCACTTTATGGTGAAATGCTGAAAAATGTCCTCTGAGACCAGTGATAAGAATGTTCTTACTATTTATCTGCTATTGCCACTTTTACTCAATACAGTATTAGGCATTCCCATATAAGGCATTAAAAATGAAAGGAAAAGAATTAAAAAGTTAGATATAAAAATGTCATTATTTTCAGATGGCTTGGTAGTACACACAGAAAATGGCAAAACAAAAGCAGTCTATACTCAAACCATTTGAATTAAAAAGGAAACTAAACAAGATCTCTAGATACAAGCTCAATGTACAAAATCAATTGCATTTTATCTTCCAAAATGAAAATGAGAACATAAAAATTTTAAAACAAAACCAATTATAATAACACCTAAGAAACAACTTCACTAGGAATAAATCTCAAAAACAATATGAAAGTACAAAGCATACCCAAGAGAAATCAAATTGGATGTAAATAGATGTAGGGATATACCATGGTCATGAGTTGTAAACCTCATTATTGTATGAATGCAAATTCTCTTCAAATTGATCCATAAATACAAATTTCAGTCCTTTTTTGGTGTAAGTTGAAAAATTTATTCTATAATTAACATGACAATGAAAAAAGCTGCAAATAGCTAAGACAAACTGGAAGAAGAGCAAAGCTGGAAAAATTACACTAACAGATTGCTAAACATTAAAAAGCTTTAGTAATAAAATACTGTGGTTTTAGAACGAGGACAAATAGACCAGTGGAGCAGAAATGAAAATCTGGGGGCGCCTGGGTGGCTGAGTCGTTAAGCGTCCGCCTTCGGCTCAGGTCATGATCCCAGGGTCCTGGGATTGAACCTCGCGTCAGGCTCCCTGCTCGGCGGGAAGCCTGCTTCTCCCTCTCCCACTCCCCCTGCTTGTGTTCCCTCTCTCGCTGTCTCTCTCTGTCAAATAAATAAATAAAATCTTTAAAAAGAAAAAAGAAATGAAAATCTGGAAATATATAGATATTCATAGATCGATCTATCTACCTATGTATCTACCTATCTATGGATATGTTTTCCAGATTTTCTATGAATATTATCTATCTATATCTATATACCTATATCTATATAGATAGATATAGTCATCTGAATGACAAAATGACATTGTAGAGCAGGAGGGAAAAGAAAGAGTTTTCCAGAAAAAGTGGACTTTTCAATATGGGTGCTGGGTCAACTGGATATCCATATGAAAAAAATTCTTTTGATCTTAGTCTCACACCATACCCAACAATCAAACTCAGTTGGATGGTAGATCTAAATGTGAAATGTAAAACATCAAAGCTTTCATAAGAAAATGAAAATATCTTCATGACCAATGGTAGGCAAGAATCTTAAATAAGATTCTAAAAAGGCTAAAGAAAAGGAAAAAAAATGATAAAATTGGACCATGCTAAAACGAACAATTTCTATTCTTCAAAAGAAAAAAAAATCCTTAAAAGATTAAAAGGGTAAACTACATAGCATATATAAAAATAGATTTTTTTACTAAGAATGTCTATAAAGAAAATATAAGTAACTTCTACAAACCAATAAGAAAAATATAAACGCCACAAAAGAAAGGTAGGTAAAAGAAAATGTCACAAAAGAAACTTAGAATGGCCTCTAACTATAGAAGAAGGAACTTTAATAGTCATCATTTAAATATGCGTTAAAACTGAAAAGAGATATACTGCACATTCACCAATATAATAAGTCTTAAAAAGAGAGTAATGCCAAATGTTAGAGAGGATGTAATCAAATGGTGTTCTTACAGTTTGGCAGAAATTACTAGAGTGACTGAAGACACATATGCAAATGTTCTACAATTCCATTCTTAAACATGCACCCAACAGAAGGGCACACAGGTGTTTACCAAAAGACAATGGCAGTGTTCATGGCTACACTATTTGTCATAGCTCCCAACTGGGAATATCAAATGTCTGTAGCAGTAGAAAGAAGAATAAATTATGGCATATTGGACAACAGATTACTACACAGTGATGAGAATAAAACGATAACTAAAGCCACAACACGGATGGATCTCACAGGCATACTTGGAGCAAAAGAATCAGACAAGAAACGATCCTTGCTGCATGATTCCACTTACATCAAGTTAAAAAAAATCAGGATAGTGGTTATTCCTAAAAGCTAATGGTTGGAAGGGAGAAAGAAGGAATCTTCTGGGTGCTAATCATTGTTTGTTTCCTCATCTGGCTGCAGGTTCCACATAGAAATCATCATTTTGTGGAAAAAAAAATCAAGCTGTACATATGATTTGTGTATTTTCCTATATGCATTTTACATTCCAATAAAAAGTTAACTTCAAAGCTTTTTCCAAAGATCCATATTTGAGCAAGTCTAAATACTGATACTCACAATGATTCAGAGTTAAATATTTCTTTTGGAAAATCCTTTGGAAATATCCTCACTTTCAATGAGGAACAGAAACTTCCTGCTGTAAGCATTCTTTTTGGCCAAGTATTCCACAGTGAAAATGAAATGCCAGTCCACATGTGAATTCAATATAACCGAGTGACGATGGACTAGAGGCACTGATGAAGTTCCAGAATATTAATTTTTATCTGAAGGTCTCAACATTGACTTTTGCTTTATCATTTCCTAAATGGAAATTTATAAGTACACATGCATGCCTGGAGCATGCTCAGCGCTCTGATTTACAATGACCAGATTGTTGGAGAAAGATCATCCTTTACTATCCCAGCTGTTCTGAGAGTCTTACGTTCCTGCCCTGCTCTCTCCATGGATGGTTTTTCAATGCTTACTAATACAATTCGTTATAATCTTAGAATTGATACAAATATACCTTGTTCCTTTCTTTATTTTATTGGTATATTTATTATCTGGAGCTATATGTAAAAGGCTTAAAAGCACAATTAGTTGTTTTTAAATCTAATTTTGAAATTGGTACAATTGAAAATGGTACAATGAGGTGTTTAGCCAATATCCTCTTAAAGGGAACCATCAAAGTTCTTGTTAGTTATACCTACGATTAAATTGACTAAACCTTTTGATGGACAGAAAATAAGACATTAAGGAAAGTAGTTATGGTTGGAGCACCTTGCTCTGGAGTACCACCACCTGACTCTATTTCAAGAATAGTAGGTAAGGGCACCTGGGTGGCTCAGATGGTTAAGCGTCTGCCTTCGGCTCAGGTCATGATCCCAGGGTCCTGGGATCGAGTCCCGCATCGGGCTCTCTGCTCCTTGGGAGCCTGCTTCTCCCTCTGCCTCTCTCTCTCTGTCTCTCATGAATAACAAAAATAAAAAATAAAAAAAAAAAAGAATAGTAGGTAAGCTTAGCTAAGTCAGAATGAGCAAGAATGTTCTGTAGAAAGATGAAATTTTCTTTTTGCTTGTCATTACTTGGCTCCAATTTGAATTCAGACTGGGTTTTTCAGCATCTAGCAACATCTTTACAAAATAGATAAATCCCAAGATAACATTTTAAAAAATGTTTCAACATTCTACATATTTTATAAAAAGACTCCAACATTGCAATAGCTCTTTTCTACGTATTTTGGGTATAACTGGTTAGTAAAAGGTGCTGAAATTTTGGAGTTTTTTTGTGGTAGTTATGGGATCTGTTAACCTTAAATCTTATGTGAGTAAATCTGAAATTATGAAATATTTCCTTGGTCTTTTGTGATTTGAAAGTTGTTTTTAAAGATATACCTGCTAAAACTATTCCTGAGGCACTCCAATGCAAAGTAGAAAATCATAAAACAAACAAACAAAAATCATAAAGTATCTCTTTGTATCTGCATTTTAGCAAATCATAAAGGCAATTATTTTCTTCTCTATAACACTTAAGCACTAGTGTATGATATATTCTATTAACTTTAAAGGAACTGCATGTACAAAGGGAACTGATTCAGCCTTCATTTATGCAAAATATTTGTACAGTTCCATAAAGAAACTTCCCATGGACAGGACTACTCAGTCCAAGAAGTGGGTATATAACTAAGGATAGTAATTCAACACCTGATTGTGTCCTCTATACCGAAATAAAAATGAGTAAACTACAATCTATTCCCTCATGGGGAGACAGATGTGCAAATAATCAAGTACACATTAACACGAGGCTGTGGATGTGCAAATATAAAGTGCCATGAGAAATAAAAACCTCTGGGACATCAGAAAATTTCAGTGTCACTCCAAGTGATCAAAATCTCAGGGAGTTTTACCTGGGACTTGAGAGCCCCCCAAGATTCTCCATGGGGGTTTTCCTAGTGCAGCACAGTGAAGTGCTCTCATACCTCCCGGCTGGCTCCCAGAACAGCTTGATTATTAAAACCTCCCACCTCTACCTGTATTTGCAGCAGACATTCCAGGAGGCCTCGAAGCAGATTAATTTACAGGTATTATGTGCCTGAGTAATCACCTCAATTCACTCTTCTGGGAAATTACAGTGTGACTTAAAGGGGTTTACAGAGCCAGAAATAGATGAGTTTTTTTTTTTCTTATATTAAAATTCAGGGCAATGGAGTATATCAAATTGCATCTTTCCTTCACAACTTTTGTCTAGCACAACATTCAGGAAGCCCTTTGATCTAATTCAAAAGTGAATGGCACATTGAGATACAATGTTCCCACTAGCTAGTAGCTCTCAAGGCGTTCATCTCTGAATAACCATAGAGGAACTGAGATGAATTTAGCTGAGGACATTATATCAATGCATTCACGATCTATTTCCCTATTAGAATTAATAGTTAGCTCTTATATTTAGAAGGATACAAAAGCCAAAGAAACACACATATGGTAAATGAATAAATATATAACTCCCATTCAGTGACAACTTTTTGATGTACAAAATGCTGAGGTATAATACCTCATTTTATCTCACCTACATGGTAAGAATTGCTCAGCTTTACAGTTGGAAACTGAGGAGCAGAGAGGTTCCATAATTTACCTTACTCACAAAGATAGTAAATGGCAGATCTTGGATTTGAACTGAGTCTTATTTGGCTATAAAAACCACATGCTCTTTCCTAAGTAGAGATATATTATGGAGTCTAAGACAGTTTCTTTTATTGAGGTCAATAGATGACAAGTGTCAATTACCTGGGCTGCCTGTAAAAATACAGACTCCTGATTTCCACCCCAGACCAACTGTAATTTAACCAACTGCTGAACTGATTCTTACCCAAAGTTAAAACTTGAGATAGCTGCCTCAATTAAATATATTTCTTTTATAGTTACTTAAAATATTTAAATTTAGCTCACTGGATTTGTTGAGATGACTGGCCCCTTGACCTGCCTCTCTTCTTTCCCAGAGCAGGGAATACAAATGTTATTTAAAGATTCCCAAATGACAAACCACTTAAAAATCATTATTCACATTACAACTCTTGGATACACAAGCAAAATTCTAGTAGGAGCTTTCCTTCAAAATATATTAAAAGTTATTATTTACTAAAACTAGAATAGGCAGTCTAAAGAACACAGATAATCCTCCTGGATATTTGCCAGTTATATCTTGAACAAAGTTGACTTTAATTACAGAAGATGGCATCAGGTTAAGCCTAAACATACCTCTCATATGCCTATTTGGGCCTTCATATAATATTACCTACATTTAAAACACATCCTTGTATGTGAATATCCCTTTCTGGGCAGTGTCTCCTTGAAGTCCTGGGACAGTACCTATTTTCCCAGAGATGTGGGACAAGGAGGCTTCTATTAGCAGTATTCTGAAATAAGTTATGGTCTACCCCAGCACTGTTGCTTTTACCATGTAGAATTTTGACTGGAAGGAAACAAATTCAGGAGCAGCAAACCGGACCCATGAATTTAAAAAAAAGCAACAAATGATTGAGGAAGCCCACTCATTCACAAACTATTACTAAGCAATTATCATGTGCCTGGCGTGGTACTAAATGCTAGGTCTAAAATTACTAACTCCCTGCAGCCCTCAAATAGTTCAGACAGTGCACTGGAGGCCCTAAAGAAATATGTGACACCATCCTTTTGTCAGAAAGTTTATGAGAAGATTAATAAGACAACATTTATACGTATGAAATAATTATAAAATAATTGTGTTCAGCTTAAAAATACTGAATAAAAGCTGAAAGGGAGAAATTTAATATGTTTCAAATGTTGGGTACTTTAGTGATTGAATGTTTTCCACACATTATTTTTATTTTCATACAAATTGTGTGATCTGAATATTACAACTGGTATTTTTTTAATGAAATCATATCAGGTAGTAATGAGTAGTGAGTGATTTTATATATTTATCAATACTCAGTAGTTGCAGCTATAGTCCTTTTCCAAATATCCAGCCAAGTAAGATGTGGAGTTGATTTCAAATCCAGTTTGTTTATTTCCCAAATATACCTGTGTTCTTTCTGCTGTACCACAATCTGTCTCTTCCTCCCAGACAAGAAGGGAGAGGAGACTAATGTGGCTTGAAGTATTCAGTAATCTTTGTAGAAGCAGGAAGGAATACAACTGAATATTGAATTGGACTTTGAACTTTGGAGCTCTCATGAACAGTAAATATCCTCTCCCTCCAAAATAAATAAATAGGTAGGTAGGTAGGTAGGTAGGTAGATGGATAGATAGCTAGAGCCATCCCAGGGCCAGAATAGTGCAGATCTTCCCATCATTCTTGTATACAAAACCCTGCCGCCCAATTTGACTGAGCTACTCTACGTGAAGAAAGGATTACTTTAGGATTCCCGGAATCTGGGTAGAGTGAGATGAAAGGAGACAACCACAGGCGTAGGGACACTTCAAAGCACTGCTTCCAGCCACATAGGGCAGCTAGAACGTCTGGAAAACAATAGCAGATGAAACAGCTTGGCATGCGGATTGAGCAATAGGGTAAGGACTTTGGCAAGGGCACTAACGAGTTCTGCAAGAAGTGACTACAGCTGAAACTCAGAGAAAAGGATCCTCATGGGCACCGGTCGAAAGGCGTGTTCACGATTCCTACTTTCATCTGTTAAGTCACCCGCAGAACTTCCCACAAAACAGTTACTACCCCGCTGCCCTCTAGTTTAGTAAGAGGCATAGGAATGTGTGACGAAGTCACAGAATTTTGGAATCAATAACCATTTACAATGTACAGAAAACTTATTAAACCATGGCATGCAAACTGATTGCTTAGCACGTGAGAAAACTGAGGCTTGGAGAAAGTAAACGTATTGTGTGGATTGACAAGGCTACTGCGTGAGTACTTGGCTTATAACTCCAGTCTGGGTTCTACTCACCACCGGGGCTCTCCATGCTGTTCATCTGTTACTATCCTGGTCAGAGAACCGGATGTTCTTGTTCAATAAAGAAAAGACATGAAATGGTTAAAGCTAGGTCCAGAAAATGATCAGATTTCTAATTTTCAGAAAGATGGAACAAAGTTACCCTGAACCCTAAAATTGTCTTGAATCGAATGGAAGTCCCTCCAATCTTGCAGAATACCCCAGGCTGTCTTCTGAGATGATCAGAGGTCCACATCCTTCTCATGTAATGACCAATGCAATAAATAATTCTAATATTGCCATATTTAAAGGCTTAGAAATTATTTTAATTGAATTCATCTTAAAGAGAAGATGAAAACTAAATATTTTTCTGTATATGTTGTTACTTCTTGTAGTCCTTTAAACACTACCCTTTCAGGGAGGCTTTCCTTGGAACCCAGTTTAAATCTGCAAACCCACATGACACACTACCCGCCCCTCAGGCACCTACCGGGCTATGCTTCATTTTTGTCTCCAGGGCAATTAACAGTCTTACAAATGGCAGGCGAGAATTCTACCACTGAACCACCCATGCAACAGTCTTACAAATGATCACTTACTCATGTCCATCGACAGATGAATGGATAAAGAAGATGTGGTATATATACACAATGGAATATTATGCAGCCATCAAAAGGAATGAGATCTTGCCATTTGCAACGATGTGGATGGAACTGGAGGGTATTATGTTGAGCGAAATAAGTCAAACAGAGAAAGACATGTATCATATGACCTCACTGATATGAGGAATTCTTAATCGCAGGAAACAAACTGAGGGTTGCTGGAGTGGGGGGTGGGGTGGGAGGGATGGGGTGACTGGGTGATAGACACTGGGGAGGGTATGTGCTCTGGTAAGCACTGTGAATTGTGTAAGACTGTTGAATCTCAGATCTCTACCTCTGAAACAAATAATGCAATATATGTTAAGAAAAAAGAAGAAGAAGAAGAAGGTAGCAGGAGGGGAAGAATGAAGGGGGGGAAATCGGAGGGGTAGACGAACCATGAGAGACGATGGACTTTGAAAAACAAACTGAGGGTTCTAGAGGGGAGGGGGGTGGGAGGATGGGTTAGCCTGGTAATGGGTATTGAGGAGGGCACATTCTGCATGGGGCACTGGGTGTTATGCACAAACAATGAATCATGGAACACTACATCTAAAACTAATGATGTAATATATGGGGATTAACATAAGAATTAAAAAAAAGGCAAACAAACAAACAAAACAAATGATCACTTACTCTTTGTTAACCGTTCCCTCAATTAGAATGGAAACTTTATGAGGGCACAAACTGCTGTGTACCCCCAATAGCTGAGAACCTAGTATATTAAGAAACTTAGCAATATTTGTTGAATGAATATAAAAATATAGAAAAATAAGTTTAAAAAGGCCCAGTAAGACAATGCCTGAAGTTAAACATAAACACATTCAGTATATCTTTAAAAAATTATACATGAAATTTCCTGACTTCATACAGACTGAACATTTGGAATCTAAATAAATTTTAGATAAACGTCTTGATCTTTTGCTTTCCTTCAGCATATTCATTACCATGTAAGGGGCAGGCTTTGATAGCAAATGGACAAAAAAAGTTAATAGCTAATGAGTAATCTAAAAGAACAATTTGATCTGGTGTTTTAGGCAGGTAACTTTTATAATATTAAGTGAAATGGAACAAATTCATCACATGTGTTTGCTTAAAATTTGAGTTTTATTTCATGTTTTTTCTTCATGAATGTATGAGAGATTCTGTTTTTCCTGATGACATTATTAAACTTTCTAGAAATCATCAGATATTCTATCAATGTGGCACTTTCTTTGACAAGATTTGTTTTTCTTCTCCTTTTGGACATAAGAGAGAACACTGAACGGGACACCTGGGTGGCTCAGTCGGTTAAGCAACTGCCTTCGGCTCAGGTCATGATCCCAGGGTCCTGGGACCGAGTCCCACGTCAGGCCCCTTGCTCAGTGGGGGAACCTGCTTCTCCCTCTGCCTGCAGCTTCCCCTGCTTGTGCTCTCTCTCTCTCTCTCTCTCTGACAATAAAATCTTTAAAAAGAGAGAGAATACTGAACAACCTAGAACAACCTTGATATAGTCAGTCTGCGTGACTCTGTTTAGAAATCTCATTTTAAAACAAGGACAATAACAACGATGTGAAACACTATGGAAAGAAACCATGGGTGCATTTTGTGTCTTTGTGGTCAACAGGATCCAGGTGCCACGGCATGTTTCTCGGTTTACCCCAGCCCCCTCCCAGGAATTCTGGGCCACCTTTGTTATCCGGCTCCGTGGGCTCAAAAAACTCATTTTCAAAACATCTCAGCTACAAAATAGAGCTAAACAAAACATCTCCTATGAATCTGGCAGACTCAGAATCATCAAATATACATGAGTTATGACACAGGTCTGGGATCCCAAAACATTTTAATGTCAACAGGTGGAGTTGGTGGGATTGGGGTGAGGTGGGGCAATGGGTACACCTATTGTGTTTTCCCCAGCCCTTCATTTCTTTGACTACTGGTTGAGACCAAACATGCTCTTCAGGGTTGATGTTGCTTTATCCATACAGTGCGTTCTGGGGGGCTTTCAGCTGAAGGCAATGTACAGCTACAGCGGACAGAATTCTTAGTATTTTCTGTTAAGGCATTAAGGAGGGCACATGATGTGATGAGTGCTGGCTGTTACATGCAACTAATGCATCACTGAACATTGTATCAAAAACTAACGATGTTGGTTATTGAATTTAAATTAAAGTTACCCTTAATATTGGTTCTAGAAATAAAAGAAGCAATTCCCCTAATTCTAATAATTTAGGGAGTTAGCTGGAAAGGCAGCCGGGGAGAACTATATTCTCATCAGAAATCTGAACTGAAGAAATGGACTCACTGCATAATTGTTTAATCAGTCTTATTTTAAGAATCATTCTTTTCAGAAGCCATTCCAAATGAAAAAGAATCAGTGCAAAGAAGTCCTCATAAAATGGCTAAATGCAAATCCTGTGCTACTAGAAAAATATTGATGAGATGTATACATTTTAACAGGCATTACGATAAGCCCAATGGTTATATATAAATCATTGAACGAATATACAAATATAGAATTAATCTATAGTTTTAGTCCCTCCCCCAAATCAAACTTTTTATTTAAATTTTCTTTTAATAAAGTGGGGGTTTGATCAGAGAAGAGTCTTATTGACAATGGAGTGGCTGTCACCTGTGGGAACATCAGGGGAAAGAGTCCCTCTCTGCCTATTTGCCTCATCCTAGAGAACCACTCAAAGTCAGGGATGGCAGTGGTTGTCACCCAAATAGCCCCTTTTGTGGACGAAGTTCACTTCTCATTCTGGGTCTGTGGACTTCAGTGGCAACGTGAGCTCTTACTGGTGAACCTGGTTGGTACCAGGGTGGCAAGACCACCAATGTGACAAGAGCTGAACAGGGGACATTGGATGGTGTGTGCCTAACAGTGATGCCTTTATTAGCACTAGCATACCTCAGTCAGAAAAAGGTGGGGAGCGGGGAGCTTTTGGTCAGAATATGATTTTCCTATATTTTCCTCACTGTGATAGTAACCAGGGCTGCTCCTTGGAATAATTGAGCATTCTTTAGAGTTATGCATGGGTAGAAAGACACTGTTAAAAAAGGTGATCTATAGACCTTATATCATTGATTTTAATTATTATAAAGAGTATAATATAGGGAGCCTGGGTGGCTCAGTTGGTTGAATGCCTGCCTTTGGCTTGGGTCATGATCCCAGCATCCCGGCATCGAGTCCCTCATCGGGCTCCTTGCTCAGTGAGGAGCCCGCTTCTCCCTCTCCTGCTCCCCCTGCTGTGTGTGCTCTCTCTCTCTGACAAATAAATAAATAAAACCTTAAAAATATATATATATATATATAATCTAGAGTCTCCTGAATGACCTAGCTATACAATCATATCATTATTAAATAGTTTTATATCTCCTTTACCAGTATTTATGCCAGGTTTTGTATTTTCTTCACCTATTGTATTATCCGTGTCCTCATATGACACTCAAATAAGAGAGATATCGGCAATCCCTTGCATGTTTCTGATTTTATTTAAGTAGCTTTAGTGAATTATCATATAAAATAATATTAACCATTAGTATTTGTGAATTTTTGTTTACAGTATTATATGTGACAAATACAAGATCAGGTTTATACATACATGTTCAATGGACATAAAAAAAATGTGTATTCTCTATATGAAGTGCGTTGGCCCTGTCAAGGTTATGGATTGTACTAGTAATTTCATGATGGCTTTCCTGACTCTTTACCTGCTAGAAATATCCTCTTATGAAGAATTATTAGAAGAATTGAATATGATGCCTATATATGAAATATATAGGTCAATAGATAATTTAAAATGAAACATAACAAGAACAACACTTTGTATTTTCAGAATTTTACTAAAATAACATAAAACAAGATGAGAATAAAGTGAAAGTCACGCTATGTTTGTGAATGGAAAATTTAATATCATTCAAGATTCCATTTTCTTGAAACTAATAGATCAATTTAATGTTATTTCAGTACAGATTTGCAGCAGGTTTTCTTTTTTAAATTAATGATATCTATTTGGGAAAAACAATTCAGATATTGATCTGTGATGTATTACTTCTCAATTGCGAATGGCAGATGAAACTTTTAAAGTGCTTTCAAAATTCACTTTATAAACAATAGACTAGGAAGCCTTTGACAGACATAATGTTCAGGACAAAATGAAGAAGGAAAAAAACAAACAAACAAAAAAAACAAAAGGAGTGTTGTATACTATAGACAGGTATTGAACTGTATTCAGAACAACACTTCAGCTGATGCTGGGACATTGTATTTGGGCCAGACATCTGCACTTCAAATCCCCTATGTGATTAATTTTTCTCCGGGTAACTCCTTAATCTCATAGGTAAATATATCTCAGTGAGGCTTGTCCCACAGTCAGACCCCATGTCTGAATCCTGAACTAATCATAGTTTAGCCTTAAAGAGGGTCACCAGGTACAGTGCCTTATTTGATAAATCATCCATAATCCTTTTCAATTGTGAGTTAAAGCTGGCTTTTGATGATCAAATGCCATCAAGACTGGTTATTAATAGGCTTCTATTCCATCCTTTCCAAGTCTAATAAAAGGCCCATTGTCGTGCTCAGGAAAACTCAGCACCACATAAGGTCTAAGTAAATCACATTTTAGGGATGACAGGGAACAAAAGAAAAGAAGTACATTTTGAACAACTGAAAGTTAAAGGAAACAAACACCTTACAAACAACATTCTGGAATATTTCAGGAGTCTGGAAAAGGAGAAACAGCAAGTCTCAAATTTGATAAGTAGTTTAGACACATTAAAAAAAAAGTAGTTACAAAAGCTTTTTCTTTCAATGAAAGGTCAAATCCCATTTCAAAATACACGTATTACTTGGGTAAAATTATAAAGATCATCAGAAACTAAAAATGAGCTTAAAGCTCTATGGAGAATGTAGTATTAATTTACCCCAAATGTGCATTTTTAAAAAAATTTGCGCAGAATTTGCTTATGAGAGATAAATACAGAGGGTAATGAGAGTAGACAGCCAACTTGGCAGTTAGTCGGCAAGTAATGCATCAGAATTTTGAGAGAAATCAATGTTTAATATCCCCAGTGTGTGGACACAGACTGATTTTACAGACTGTCCCTCCTGGAGCAGGGAGGAGTAAGGAAGAGTGGCCAGGGTTCTCATGGTCTGTACTCCCAAGCATCCCACTCCACTCTCCTTTGGGGCATGAAAAATCATGGAAAGAGAAAAATAAGGCAAGTCTATATCTTAGGCCTCCTGAGTTCTCCCATTTAAGGCAGAGGCAGAGGAAAAGACGTGATAAAGTTCTGTCACTCAACACGTCCACCTGCTCAACAGTCCAGAGAACTGAAAGCCTGCTTGCCCTCCTGACGTCCAGAAGCTTCACGCAAATCGCAAGGCTTGGTCTCATAGTCAGTACAGAGCAAAGAGACGCTCTGGTAAGATTTGTAACAAGAAAACAGCAGGGACTGCTTTTCACTCAAATTAAAGAAAAGATTGGGGACAATGTTTAGAAAGATAATTATTTCTGTTTTGCATTTAGATACGTTTGCATCAATAATTACTTTGAATACTGTCTCTTATTTTATATCTGTTACGAGGCAACTGGGTACTCTAAAGGTCCACTAGCATTTTTACAGCGTAGTGCTCTCTTGGAGTACGTTACCTCGTCACTGATACTCAGAAGCTGGACAGAAAGCCACTGCTGCCAAGAGCGCCACATAGCGCGGCTCGGGGGTCACATGGGGTCGCAAAGCACAGCCACCACTTCTATCCACTCTCAGAAGAGTGCCTCGGGCGCCTGGGTGGCTCAGTTGGTTAAGCGACTGCCTTCGGCTCAGGTCATGATCCTGGAGTCCCGGGATCGAGTCCCACATCGGGCTCCCTGCTCGGCGGGGAGTCTGCTTCTCCCTCTCCTGCTCCCCCTTCTCGTGCTCACTCTCTCTCTCTCTCAAATAAATAAATAAAATCTTAAAAAAAAAAAAAAAGAAGAAGAAGAGTGCCTCATCTGTTAAGGAATTTCACCTCAAAATTCCTCTTTCTGGCTTCTCTTGAAAAAAAGTCCAAACACAGCACAACACTAAGCCTGCATTCATCTGGCCTCAGAAGAATGTTAATTTGCAAAAGGAAACCCTGACAGATCTGATGCAATATACATCACACCCGATGACATGAGAGGGTCTACCTCAGGGGAATCGCTGAGTGAAGATGAAGTCCTTTGTTCATCAGCAAGTGTGTGTTGAATGAAATATGCCCCACTGCCTTTGACTTACATGTGGAAACCTTCAGAGGTGCCTCCTCTGTGATCGAGAGGGTGAAACAATTACACAGTAAACTTGTAAAAGACGGAAAACAAAAACCTTTCCTGAGCTGCCACAGTGATTATAGTACAAACCACATTAGTTATTTAGCTCTTAATATAAACTATCTCATGTCTTCTTTTCCTCTTTCTTGTATATTTATCTTGTCTCCCAATGAAACTGCAGCTTATCAAAGGTCAAGATGTTTGTCTTTTACATCTTTATGAGTGCCCAGGGTGTTCTGTACACAGTAATAATGCAGTAAATGCATACTCATTCATATAAAATGTTATCTGAAGCACAAATTTCCCAATATCCTTCAACAGTAATGATGTTGCAACGTCTAAGACCATCTTCCTCTCCCCTCTCTTCCTTTATAGGAATAATGCAAGGCTGAATCACACAAAGCAATGCCAACTAATTTTTCTAGATGTGTTTTCTATTGGCTTCTCTCCCTCAAATCACAAGCAAGGCTCCTGTGAAGCAGGCCCTGCCAGAGACACGGTAATGATCAGGCTGTCATTCCAATAAGTATGTAGCCTTGGAACCCAGCACTGGTTACTGGCACTTACACGTTCACACCAGGCCCTGCTAAACCACACGAACTCCAGTCCAAGGCGCTTCCTCTCTATACAGGGCAGGCTGGCAGGCTGCTCATGCAAGGGGATGAATCAAGAACCCTGAAGGCAAGTAACAAACTGCCTCTTCTTGGCATAGACTGTAGGCCAAGAGGGGTCCAAGTTGTTTCCACAACACAGATAATGATCTAAAGCAAAGGCACCAGACTCTTCTCTTGTAAAAGGAGCCATCGATAATGCATCAAGGTAGACTATGTTAAAATGGAAATATAAATGCCAATTTCGTGGGTTTAGGTAATATGAGACCCTGATGCCATAAATATGACACAATGAGGTAGGCAAGTGTGCATCCGAAATCTGGCCTTTTTCCCAATACTTGAGTTATTTTTGCTTCATCTTGGGCTAGTACAGTATGTGGTATATTCTCACATGCCCAGTAACTGTTGTTGGATGAACAATTATGTCACTACAGTTAACAAGACTTAAATGGAATCCAAATCCTCATACTAGGAAAAAAGAATTATCAGCTTTAGAAAAGGCAAATGGTTGCTGGTGAATAAAATTAGAACTATACTCATACGTAATTGAGAACGAGATGATTATATTTGACATTCTCCCTTACTGCATACATCTGTTGTGTTATTAAGTTTCTCATGGGATATTAGCAATGATGTCTTAATATGGGTTCATCACATCAGATTATCACATGAAGTGATAATCAGTTCAGTGGGTTAGAAATTAATAGACTAAAGGAGGAAATGTCTGTGTGGACCTGGTTCTCATCATTCCTTTTTCCCTGCATGACCTGCCAGTGGAAATCCTTTTTTGGTTCTATAAGGTGACTTGTGGATAGACAAGAAATAGGAAGAGAGGGCCACACTTCACAAGTAATTGCATCCACTGAGTTATAGGGTTTGTAAATTAGCATTAATGAATAGTAGGAATACAATTTTTTAATTTTCTACAAAACTGATCCTTGATCTCAGCCGAAATTCTCCCTCTTTATAGGAGCCTTCCTCCACCATCTGTTCTAAATTCTCCTCCTCTACTCACTCTATACTTGCTCTTGGTTTACCCTATTTATTGTCTTCATATCACTTAGATTTTGAAGTAACTCTCTGTATTTTTTTTGTTTACATGCTTATTGTCTACCATTCCAAGTCAGTTCCAAGTCAGCAGGAACATTTTCTGTCATGTCCACCACATAGTAGGTGCTCAATAAATACTTGCTAAAAAATTAATGAACAAACGAACATTTAATATTTTCAAATTGTCAAAGCTACCACATTACAATTTAAAAATGTGTTTTTTTTTTAAATTTCTAACATGTATGCCTGAGTATCTTTGAACATCAGCCCATCCCTGATTCCTTCTCTGAACACTGCCCCATTTCTTAGCCTCACTCCATCCCGAGCCCGCGATGGTGGGGGAGATAGGGACATGGAAGGTTTGAGGATAGCATAAGTCTCAAGAAAGGGATACAGAGTTGTCTTACACAATTATTATTTTTTCTATTTGGTAACAAAAAAAGCAGAAGTTTGATGTTTTGTTTTGTAGACCACAGAAAGCTAATGACTTCAGCTAAAATAATGGACTCCGTTGGGAGAAGCAGAAGTCTTTGTGTGTTTCTTCCAGGAATGCCCTTTGCAGTAGGTTGATTTAGCTGGGAGAGGAGCACTTTCAAGCTTTCCACCTTCCTCCTCTTTCTTTCAAGAAAAGACAGATGAAATGGCTCTAACTCTTATAGATAATGTGAAGGATGGAAGCCCCGTAAAGATAACAAAGATGAGACATAGGTGTCTGGCTCACTGACAGCCTCATGGGGCCATCAGACCAGCCCTAGATTGCTACCTCTGCAAAATTTTTTTGAGAGAGAAAAAGAAATTGTTTCTGCCACCATTATTTAGGGTTTTTTTTCCCAATCCCAGTCAGCCAAATCTATCCTTATAAATATACCATTAAAAGGACTACAACTAAATAATCAAAATTCTCAATTGAGTCCAAACTGCCATGTTAACATTGCTCCTTCCAAATACCATACACTTTTTTACAAAGCTCTTAACATGCTTCCCTCATTTGTCATTTTAATCCTTAAAATATACTTCTTAAATCACTTGAGGTAGGTATGAGATGAGAAAATAAGACTACAGGGGTTAAGTCACTCATCCAAGGTTTCCAGCTGGTAAATTAGAGCACAAATCATCTGAATTTTAGCCAAGGGCTAAAGTAGAGTATGCTGCCAATTGCTGAAATTTGGGTCAAAGTTTCAAGAATACCTACATGTTTTTTAATGAGATTCATGATCTGGTTATAGATTTCCTCTTTGAGAATGAAGTACGTAAAGCTTTAAATGTGTATGAGATGACATCAAAGTAGCTATGATTATCAAATTTTTAAAAATACTTTTATGAATCCTGAGAAATCTTCCACAGTGAAAATATATACAAAATAGGTAGTACAGCCAAAGAACTATTTTTCTATTATAGTGATGAGTAGTAGATAAAAATATTTGATTCAACAATATGGGCCAAATAACTCAAATGGTAGATACAGGATTATATATTTAGGCAAGGTCAGGGTTCTAACTGGATTCTGCCACTACTTGGTACCACAACCAAATTTTGGTACTCCATCACCAGCTATGGAGGCACGTGAAGATTTATCGAAAAGCTATCAAATAGATTGCCTCACAACTGACCCAATGGTTAGGGCAACCAGATTACATAATATTGATCAGTTTGAATCACCTAACAAATCAAGTTGCATTAATACATATTAATACTATAAAATACATTTATTAAAGACTTTTGAACATATAAAGAAGTTTGCCATGGAAAGTTACAGCCATTATGTAAGAAGAACCTCTCCTTATGGTACTTTGTTAACACGTTCACTATTGCATGGATTATACATGTAGCCTACTGCATTAAGGGGATGATTTTTTAAAAACCTGGCTAGAGCTAGTTTTTGAAGATGAACGTATGTCCCTATGCTTTAGGTCTCTCACAGAAAAGAAATTCTACTTTTCTGACTAACTCATAGAGATTTTGAACATCTTGGCCAGTAACTTCATTTTATGACTATGAATTTTGAGATAGCATCATTATTTTTTCTGGAGATAAGATAAATAGTAGACAGAGATGATAGTCAATATCACACCAACACCAATACTTCTCATCAAAGACAACTTTTATGTTCAGAAATAAGAGATCCCTCTCTCTTATAACGTTTTATATTACCATTATATTAAGATTTTAGCCCATTTTAGAAACATCAACCTACTTAAGAAGAGGAGCATCCTTTAGAGTCCACCTAGTCTGATCAGTAGTGAGACTATAAATTTAAAGTGATTTTTTTTGGACACAGCTCTTTCAGGTTATTTCCAGACTGAAGCACACTGCCTGAGTTTAGATAAACTTTGGATATACTCTGGGAAAATTAATTTCCTGACTGTTCTAAGATCTGGCTTTTTCCAACCTATAGTCCCTGTGCCTGAGATCTGTATTTTTTTATTAAAATGACACATTGAATATTTCTGGCCTACCTGCATTCTGTCCGACATCAATGTGCTAATTCTTCTTTGTGTGATTTTGGTATTGTTTCATTTGGCTTTTTGGGAATCATATAATAGGGAATAACTAAAAAACTAACTTATTTTTGCCTATAATACATATTTTAATAATCTAGGCATTCAAGTAATATTTATCCATTGGATTTCAAGATATAAGACTGGGGACTCCTGGATGGCTCAGTTGGTTAATTGTCTGACTTTGGCTCAGGTCTTGATCTCAGGGTCCTGGGATAGAGCCCTGTGTTGGGGGTCCCTGCTCAGCAGGGAATCTGTTTTTCACCCTCTCCCTCTGCCCCTCCCCTCTGCTCGTGCTCTGCCTTTATTTATTCAAATAAATAAAATCTTTAAAATAAAGGAAAAAGAAAGATAGAAGATTTGCTCTCATGTTTTGAAAGAACTGCCAAAGACTGCCAGCTAAGCCTCAACTGATCCTGGTCTCATTCCCACCTACTACTCACTCATGGCTTCGATTTAATATATTTCCATGTTTGTATCACATTCTCAAAGGTGGTTAATGTTTAAAATAGGAGGTAGAGGTTGCATTTAAATGATTAAATTTGCTTCCAGGGGAAAAAGGAAATGAGCTTTGGCAGAAAAACATTCATCATTTACCGTCTTCATCCTTAAGGTACATTTTTTTTTTTTACACTGTCAGTTTTGCAGAAACTACTTATATCAGTTAAGCCATGTAGGCTGCAAGTAAGAGAAAATTCAATCGGCAATAGCACCAAAAATAAGGTAATTTAGTATCTCACAAGACAGGAAGTCCAGAAGTGAGTAACTCCAGTCAGTCTACTGAGCAAACCAATCCCATCATTAAGGACACATGTGCTTTACATGATTTTAGTCGGCCATGTTCAGCTGTTGGCCTTTGTTGTCAGCACAGCAGCTACATAAAACAGCAGTCCAAAGGTATAAAAGGAGAGAGCCCTTTTCTTGGGTCTTTTTTTCCCCCCAGGAAAATCTCCCAGGCGTTCCGACAGACTACCCCTCATCACCTCACACATCCATAACAACTCACGAGGAAGATGATAGAATTGCCCTGTTTTACTTGGAAGAATCAAGACTCATGGCTCATGAGTTGATGCTTCCAAGGAGCTTAGCCTTTCCTGAAGCACAAGACCCCCTAATACCTGAAATGATCAGTTATCTAGAAAAATCTGGGCTAATGACCTTTGGATAGGTGACCAACAGTTGCCAGACATCATTGTTTCAGGGATGGAATGATTTACCGCTCCATAGCCCCATCTCTTTAAGCTATTCTTTAATTATCTTTCTCTAATAAACATTCTAGGGCTCAGCTAGAAATTTTCTGTTTGCAAAATGATTGCCTTTACGATGATAATATCTTAAATATAAGACTTAAGAAGTTCATTAGCTGCATTATCTGGAAATGTTTGGAATTTCTTATGTTAAATGATAAACTGAGGCACATGTAACATTTTAAGAGTTTATGTGAACAAAAACCTATTTGAATCAGGCAACGCCAAACCAGAAGCTCTCCACAGACAGGAGCTCAGGGAACGTTTATACAGAAGACGTGGAAGCAAAGCACGGAAATTACTTGATTGACTACAGCTTAAGCGGTTGTATTATTTGGGAAAATCTCATTGGCTGTTTTTAACTAGTTGTCCTCACCTTTTACTTTCTCAAGCTCGAGGCAGGCAGGCTTAGGTTTCGGTTTGCTAATGTGGGCTGCTGAGGCAGGAAAGCCACCTCGGTCTAATGACTTCCTTGTTTAATTACTTTTACACTTATATGTTAGGTTACTCAGTAAAGAATACAGTTAAAATGCAATAAAGAATTCAAGTATGATTCCTTAATTCAGATAGATGAAGTACTTCTCCTACTAAAGTAAAGGCTTTAAACCTTAAAATAGTCACATTGCTCTGAAATACATTGTATTAACCTTAGATACACAAAATTCAATTCAAAGAAAAACTAGGACACAAATTATTATACAAACATTGGGAGAGCCTATGAAAGGTGTTCTAGTATTATTAGTAACTTCCTCATAAAGACATAATGACATGCCACATGCAGAATATTTCATGCACAGACACAGTCAGATTTTCATCCTTAAGAGGTCTTTGAAAACTGATTTTTATTAGGAAAATAAAGAATAGAACTTACTCAACGAAGTTGTTATGAAGTCAAATAAAATTGTATTTCTCTTGATAGGTATGTGGGTACATGTATGTGTGTGTATACATACATATATACAATATATAAATATATATGTGTATACATTTATATATACACACATGTGCACATGTATAGATAAGTGTACATATAAATATAGACATATAGAAAGATATACATTGATATATATGAATGTATATACACACACCCATACTCTATTTCCAAATATACACACTCACCACAACTTAGAAAATGAAATTTTAAGTTTAATTAGATTGTACACTCAAAAATTATATACGTTCTTTTTTTCTTTTTAGGAGGCTCCCCTACTTAAAAATTAAATTTGCTTCCAGTGAAAACAGGAAACTGGAGTTTTGGTAGAAAAAATATTCATCATTTACCATCTTCATCCTTAAGGTACATTTTTTTACACTATTAGTTTTGCAGAAACTGCATAGAATTCACTGTGGAACCTAACACAGAGCCCAATGCAGGGCTTGAACTCACGGCCCTTAAATTAAGACTTGAGCTGAGATCAAGAGTCAGATGCTTAACCAACTGAGCCACACAGTTGCCCAAAGATTATACCTTTATATCTGATTATGATGACACAGATGATGATTATTTTGTGAGGATTTTGAAAAGACAAAGCATGCATAATATCCATTATGTTAACCACGTTTAAAAATTATCCCTTGATTTGAGACTTTGAGCAGTTTGCTTAATGTTTTTTGCTGCATCTGATTAGGCCTGGGTTGGAGAGAGGGGAGTTATCCCTTAGTTAACTCCTACAAGTGAAATGTATCATTTGAATCCTACAATCAAAGGAGAAAACATTCAGTTGTCTGAGACAGGCTGATGCGCCTCAGAGTGAAAGTAGAGACAGACTTTTGAGGCCCTTAAAAAGGGAAAGAAGTTCTGTCTGTTTTAGAGTTTAAAAAGTTATTTTTACCTTGTTCGCCATACAGAATTTCTTCTAGCATCACTAATTAAGCAACATTTTCAGTAGTCCTTATGCTTTAAGAATTATGAAAGGAAAAATGGTAATGGATTGAAAAGTCATCCCATGTAACTTTTAATAAGCGTGCTTCTGAAGTTTTAATTTTAGATTCTGTCCTAAATTGTAGAGATATGAAGGGAGGTTATGGGATAGTGAAGAGCACTTGAACTCTGGGGGGCTTGAGGGGGAAAACAAACCAATTTCTGTTTATATATTGAATCCCTAACAAAGAAGTAGGTATGTTTTTAAGGGTTTTTTTTGCAAGATTTCTGGAAACCAGATTTCATTTTTCCACAAGAAGTTGCTGTAAATTACTGTAAATTCTTAGGTTAGCCCAACAGACCATAGAAATAATGCTTTTGTGAACGCTGACCACCAATTTGTTCAATTTTTGGTATGGGAAAATTTACACTGAGCTTTAACACTTGGGAATTCTCCCAGCATGGTGGACTGATACTATGATCTAGTCTAGCAACAGATAAAAGAGCAGAAATTGGCCTGCTTGTTAAAGTTTGTTGCTTCTTGGAGAGTGGTGAACAGTACAGTATCTGCTCCTGAAGTGGGTGGGACGGGTAATAAGTGTAGTTGCTAGGCGTGTGACCAGAGCACCATCCAATGCGGGTGCCCAGTTGCATTGTGGGCCAGTCCTATGGTAGAGATCCATTACTTTGCAATTAGCCATTGATTAAGTCATTCAACATTTCCTGAATGTCAACCACAGAGTAAACACAACGCCAGGCTCTGGGAAAACAGTGGTGACCAATGACAGACATGGTCTTTTCTGTCCTGTATGGATAAGCAAACAATCAAATAATCACATATAAATATAAAATTGCAGCTGGGATAAATGGCAGGAGAGATACATGGTCCTTTGAATAACAGAAGAGGGGAATTTTAGTCTGGTAAACTATGGATTTCCCTGATACATGACTTCTCTTACAGAGTATATCAGAGGTAATCAGGCCATGAGTGGAGTGGACTAAGCCGGTAGAAATGCCTGGACGAAGTCCAGTGGGGCAAGGGATAATTGAAAGAGCAATGGATGTGAGATGATGCTCGGGAGGTAGGCAGCAGATGTGAGGGAGCCTTTATGACATATGTTTACAAAAGGACCTATTGTGATCTTTAGCCTGAGAGCATTTGTGTGCATGTGCGTATATGTAAATATCAGTCTGAGCACACAGCGAAGAAAGGAATGGAAGGAGACGAAAGTTTGGAAGTTCTTGTGGTAACCAAGGTGAAAGGAGATGGTTTGGTCCAGAGAAGTGACTCTTGAACTTGAGTGAGCCTCACAGTCACCCAGAGGGCTTATTAAAACACAGATTGCTGGGCCCTCGCCCCAGAGATTATGACTCAGTAGGTCTGGAATGGGACACAAAAATTTGCATTTCTAACTCGTTGATGCTAAAGCTGCCACTCTGAGGATCACACTTAAAAACAACTGTAAATATTGACTTCCACCACTGATCTAGGGCGGCATTTTCAATGCAGAAAAAAGTCTCATGAGTGAAATGATGAAAACGTCCTGGGATACTTAATTTGTATTTGAAATTCTGAGGAATAATAAAATCTGATATAACCTTACATTTCATGATTTCTGACAACACTGATCTTGTGATAAGTTTTCTTACAATAAGATTAAAGTGATTAACTGTGCCTTCTCATTCTAGTCAATATTTCAACATGGAAAAAAATTTTACTAGAGTTAATTTGGAAATTTACCAAACCATAAAATATATTTCTAAAAATTAACATATTTGGGGTGCCTCAGTTGGTTAAGTGACTGACTTCGGCTCAGGTCATGATCTCAGGGTGCTGGGATCGAGCCCCACGACGGGTCAGGCTCCATGCTCAGTGGGGAGTCTGCTTCTCCCTCTGCCCCTCCCCCACCGCTCATACTCTCAAATAAAATCTTTTAAAAAAAATGAACATATTTGAGTAAGACTTATGAAATACATGCTAAGAGGGGCGCCTGGGTGGCTCAGTTGTTTAAGCGACTGCCTTCGGCTCAGGTCATGATCCTGGAGTCCCAGGATCGAGTCCTGCATCGGGCTCCCTGCTCGGCAGGGAGTCTGCTTCTCCCTCTGACCCTCCTCCCTCTCATGCTCTCTGTCTCTCATTCTCTCTCCCTCAAATAAATAAATAAAATCTTTAAAAAAAAATTAAAAAAAAAAAAAAAGAAACACATGCTAAGATTATCTGTGGTGAAGGACCCATTTTATCTTTTCATATCTAAGCTGCCAGGGACTACTGTGTGGCCCACATGCACATGACTAGGGAGTGGTTTGTACTATGTGGATTCACCACACAAGCTCAGCAATACCTACACTTGCCCAGACTCTGTTGAATGAGACAAGTCAAGTGGTCCTATGATTGGATGTTGTTGTGATGTCAACTTTCTACAGAAGTTTCTAAATGTGTGCCTTCCCTTTCTGTAATCATGGACAGAATTATGTAATTGTGTACCAGTAACTCACTGTTCATGGCCTGGCACAAGATCAAAGGTCACACTTTGAATAACACTACCTTATGGGGCGTATAAAAATATAATTTTTCGGGGCGCCTGGGTGGCTCAGTCATTAAGCGTCTGCCTTCGGCTCAGGTCATGATCCCGGGGTCCTGGGATCGAGTCCCACATCGGGCTCCCTGCTTGTCAGGAAGCCTGCTTCTCCCTCTCCCACTCCCCCTGCTTGTGTTCCTGCTCTCGCTATCTCTCTCTCTGTCAAATAAATAAAATCTTAAAATATATATATATATATATATATATAATTTTTCTTGAAAATTACTAGTCAAATCTTCAAAATGGGCAAAGTTCTCCTGAATTTCATAAATCAGCTTCATGATTTGGCAAAACTAAAGTGATAACCACAAAATTAGAAATATGATAGATAATCCTAATTTTGCTTCATTTTACTTGGTAGAACTTTCAAACGAAGAAAGGCAACAGGATTTCAATAATTAATTTACTTAAGAGTAACTTTGTTTTATCCTAGAAATCTTATAACCTTCAAAATTCTGAATAAAAATTGGTCTGCACTCTAGGGTTTAGATTTCAGCAAAATTCCTAGAGATTTCTTGACTATTCTTTCATAATTATTTTGTTCTATGTGTTTATTATTTGTGCTGCTACAAAAATGATTGAAAAAAGCTGTCTAGTTAATTATGAACTCTATGATATTTTTTGGTGTTTAAAGTGTTGATTAAAGAACAAAATAAATAGTACTGTCTAGGCAGGCTAGAAAGCTCACTGTGATGCACTTTTACCCTCTAATTCATTTGCTGTCAGAAATGTCTCATCATCATATCAATAGTAAGGCCCCACCAGTTTTAGAAGCAAATTAAAATATTATCATTTTTCTGCATTCTTAGTACCATACCATTCATCTTTTATAGCAGAATTCTTGGATATCTTGGCATTATGTAACAGGAAGAAAACAACATTTCTACTCTTCATAACCCACTATGATATGGGTACCAGCGCTACATTCTGTTTTAATGTAATTTGCTAAATAGGATCATTTAGGCCTGGAATAAATCACTCAGTCAGTGTTAGAGATTCAGAAGATTTGTACTAATTCAGAAGATGGTACTACATTTCAGATTAAGCAGCAATTCACTCTCTGGTGTGATGGCAAGATAGCCTAGTGGTTAAATATGCACTTTTTAGGGGTGCCTGGGTGGCTCAGTGGGTTAAGTGTCTGACTTTGGCTCAGGTCATGATCCCAGCCTACTTCTCCCTCTGCCCCTCTCCCTGCTCCTGGTCTCTTTCTCTCTCTCTCTCTCTCAAATAAATAAATAAAATCTTTAAAAAAATATGCAAGTTCTAGGGCACCTGGGTGGCTCAGTCAGTTAAGTGTCGGCCTTCAGTTCAGGTCATGATCCGAGGGTCCTGGGATCAAGTGTCACATTGGGCTCTCCGCGTGGAGGGGAGCCTACTTGTCCCTCTACCTCTCCCCACTGCCTGTGCTCTATCTCTCATGCTCTCTCTCTCAAATAAATAAATAAAATCTTTAAGAAAAATACGCAAGTTCTAGGTTCTGTTTCTGAGAAGAAAAAAGCACTTTTTCTATTTCTCCCACTAATTACAACTAAAAACCCTGGACTTTATACATAAAGTAAACATCAAAAAACTCTACAAGAAGGAAAGAAGGCAGATTGGCCAGGGATCTGGGACTTAAGGAGTTATATTATGATCTGGTGGTGAGTTCCCTGGATTTACTTTTGGCCTCATATATCCCACACTTGCAGTTAAATAAGCTGGCAACTTGGAAATATGACCAGGCACAGACAAAACCAACAAACCAACCAAAAATACATTTTAGATAAGAACTACTCTACTCCAGGCAAATACCACAGAAAAAAAAACATGGCTTTATCCCTACCAACACCAACAAAAGTTGAATGAGTTGCCTAGATGTCCCCCAGTGTCAGGCTATAATAAGGTGTCCAATATATGACCACTGGAATGATGTCAGAGAAGGCCAAGTGGAGAGATAGAACTTTCACCACTACCCCGTAGTAAAGAGGCCATCTCTCCCTCTGTAATATCAGTGGAGGCCTCACAGGCAGCAGTTACTCCTATATACCTTGCACAAAAGGTAGAAGTGAAGGCCTAGTGAGAAGCCAAAAATCCCACTCTGACCCTCTAGTCACATGAAACTTTCCCTTCTCAGATGTCAATGGCAGCCAAATAGGAAGCTTGGACTTATACCCCCATTTGGTAGTAATAAGATGCCACTCCCCAACTTTACCTATTTTGGGGAAAGTCACAGAAAAACAGCTAAAATAAAATAGAAAGTTTAAATAAGATTCAGAATCTTATAGCATAGTACCTCAAATTTTCAGGTCTCAGTAAAAAGTCATTCATCATACCAAGAACCAGGAAGATCTCAAAACTGAATGCAGAGAGACAATTAATAGATAGCAGCACTGAAATGACAGAGATATTATAATTATCTGACAAAGATTATAAAGAGACTATCATAAAAATGATTCTACAGGCAATTACAAACACATTTGAAACAAATAAAAAAATAGAAATGTCAAAAGAAATAGAAAATCTCGATCAAGAAATAGAAGGTATAATGGAGTATTACTCAGCCATCAGAAAGAATGAATACCCAACATTTGCATCAACATGGAAGGAACTGGAGGAGATTATGCTAAGTGAAATAAGTCAAACAGAGAAAGAATTATCATATGGTTTCACTTATTTGTGGAACATAAGGAATAGCATCAAGGACATTAGGAGAAGGAAGGGGAAAATGAAGGGGGGGGAGATCAGAGGGGGAGACGAAAACTAAAACTAACGATGTATGGTGACTAATGTAACATAATAAAAAAGATCATAATTTAAAAAAAAGAATCAAAGAACACTCAAAAAAAAAAAAAAAAAAAAAAAAATTAAAAAAAAGAAACAAAAAACAATTAAAAAAAAAAAAAAAGAAATAGAATGTATGAAGGAGAACCAAATGGAAATTTCAAAGTAAAAAAATACAAGAATTAAACATTTTAAAACTCAATAAATGGGTTCAACAGCAGAATGAAAGGGACAGAGGAAAGAATCAGTGAACTAAGAAATGGAACAATAAAAATTACCCAGATGGAAACAACAGAGAAAAGATAGACTTAAAAAATTAATAGAGCCTCAGGGACCTGTGGAGCTATAACAAAATATCTAACATTCATGCCATTGGAACCCTTGAAATTAGGGGGGAAAAAAAGAGAGAACTGGAAAAATAATTGAGGAACACCAAATCAAAGCTGAAAACTTCCCAAATCTGGCAAAAAGACATAAATATACGGAATAAAGCTGAGTGAGCTGAAAACAGGGTAAATCCATAGAAATCCATGATGAAACATACCATAGTCAAACTTTGGAAGACTAAAGAATAAAAAAACAAAACAAAACAAAACTTTTTAAGGAATCAAGAGAGAAATAACACATTATACATAAAGGCAAAATATTTTAATGATAGCAAATTTATCATCAGAAACCATAGAGGCCAGAAGCAAGTAGCACTAGTTTTCAAGTATTGAAAGAAAAGATCAAGCTAGAATCCAATATCCAATAAAAATAATGTTTCAGAAATAAAGAGGAAATCAAGATATTCTGAAATAAAGGAATGCTAAGAGACTTTGTTCCTAAAAGAATGGCTACAGAAGGTCCTCTAAAGAGAGAGAGAGGAAAAAACAAACAAACAAACAAACATAAGAAAGAATCTTGGGACATCAGGAAGGAAAATACAGCATGGTGTGCAAAAACATAGACAAAATACTAAATTATGTTTGATAAATGAAGCAAAAAATATATAACTGTTTTATGTGGTTCTACAGATATATAGAGGAAATGTTTAGGACAATTATATTATAAATGGAGAATAGTAAAGGAATGTAAAGAAAAGCAAGCTTTCAAAATTCATTCAAACCAGTAAACTAACAACGCCATTAGCATGTGATGTGTTATATGTATAATATAATACTTAGAGCAATCATTTAAAAAAAAAACTATACAATGAGGTTAACTTAAAATGTGACAGATAAATCACAATGTAATTATAGGAAATGTTTAACCCACAGGAAGACAGGAAAAAGGAAACAGAAAAAAATGAGAACAAATAGAACAAAGAGAAAACAAAAATAATATGGCTGAATTAAGCCCTAACATATTGAAATTAAACAAAAGTGGTCTAAATACACTAATCAGAAGACATACTCTAGCAAAGCAGATTAAAAATCATGACCCAATATGCTTTCTGTAAGAAACTCTTCAAATAAAATGATACAGGCAGATTTAATGAAAAAGTTGGAGAAGATATATCATGCAAATATTAATCAAAAGAAAATTGCATGGGTACCTGGGTGGCTCAGTCAGCTAAGCAGCCAACTCTTGATTTCAGCTCAGGTCATGATCTCAGGGTCATGGGATTAAGCCCCATGTCAGGCTATGTGCTCAGTAGGGAGTCTGCTTGGGATCCTCTCCCTTTGCCCTCCCCACCGCCTGTGCTTGCACTCTTTCTCTCAAACAAATAAATAAAATAAATCTTAAAAAAGAAAGAAAGCTGAAGTAGTTATACTAATATTAGATAAAGTAGACTTCAAAGCAAATAAAATTACCAGAGGCAGAGAGAGAGATTATATAATGACAAAAGTTTAATCCATCAAGAAGACATAGCAATCATAAATATATACACCAAACAGCCAAGATGCAAAATATATGAAACAAAAACAGATAGATCTAAAAGGGGAAATATCCAAATCCACCATTACAGTTGGAGACTTCAATACCCCAATGCCAACAACTAATAGGACAATCAGCAAGGGTAAGAAAAGGGTAAGAAAATCAGCAAGGGTAGAGAAGAACTGAACAACACCATCATCAAAAACAACAAAATATCTATAAAACATTTTTAGAATATTTCATGTAACAGAAACAGAATACACATTCTTTTTAAGCACTCATGGAACATATATCATGATAGACCATATCCTAGATCATAAAAAAAATTTTAACAATTGTAAAAGAACTCAAACCACAGAAAGGATGTTCTCTGACCACAATGGCATCAAATTATAAATCAATAATAGAAAGAAAACAAACAAACAAAAATCTCTAAGCACTTAGTAACTGAACAACATATTTTAAATAATTCATTGGTCAAAGAGAAAAAAATGTATTTAGCTGAATGAAAATGAAAATATCAAAATTTGGGAGACATAGATAAAACAGGGGTCAGAGGAAAATTATAGCACTAAATTTATAGTCCTTAGATAAGAAAAGAGGAAATGTTTCAAATTAATAATTCAAGTTCCCATTTCACGGACCTAGAAGAAAAACAAAGATAACCCAATGCAAGTATAAGGGAGAAAATAATAAAGATAAGAGCAGAAAACAATGCAACTGAAACTGAAAAACAATGGAGAAAATCAATGAAACAAAGAACCACTTCTTTAAAAGATCAAAAAATTGATTCACCTTCACAAAGACTATAAAGCAGAAAACAGATAATTCAAATGGTCAAAATCAGGAATAAGACAGACCTTGTAGAGGATAAATGAATACTACAAGCAAGATTGCATAACTAAATTTGACATCATAGTTAAATTTGAAAACTCATGTTCCCTCAGAAACATAAACTATCACAATTTATCCAATATGAAATAGATAATGTGAATAGACCTATAATAATTAAGTAAACTGAATTCATAATTGAAAAGCTCTCCAAAAAAAGTAATTTTTAGACTTGTTTCTCTGTAGAATTCTACCAAACATTCAAAGAAAAATTAACACTAATTATGTACAATCTCTTATAGAAAACAGAAAGGGAAAAAACACTTCCAAATTCATTTTATGAAGCTAACATTACCCTAATATTAAGGACAAAGATAATACCAAACACAACAAAACAAAACCCTCAGACCAATGCCCCTCATGAATATAGATACAAAACCTTTAACAAATATTAGCAAATAGAATTCAGCAATGTATAAAATAAATTATACACCATGACCAAGTGAGTTTTAAGCTTGGTTTAATATCTGAAAACCAATTATTATAATCTACTATATTAACAAGCTAAAAAAGAAAAATTATATGATCATCAATCTATGAAGAAAAAGAATTTTAAAAAAATCAATACCCACTCATGATAAAATAAAAACTTCTCAAAAAATAAGAATTAGGGAAAACTTCCTCAAACCGATAAATAGCACATGCAAAAAGCCCTGTAGCTAAAATTGTACTTAAGGGTGTAAGACTGAAGGCTTTATCTATAAGAGTAGGAACGCGGCAAGAATATCTGCTCTCACTACTCTTATGTAACATAGTGCTGGAAGTTCTAGCAGTGTGATAAGGAAAGAAAAGGAAATAAAGTCATACAGATTAGAAAGGGCTAAAACTGTAGCACATGCAAATGACATAATTATCTACACAGACAATCCCAAGGAATATGCAAAAAACAAAAACAAGCAAACAAACATGAACCTCCCAGAAATAAAAAGTAAGTTCAGCAAGGTCACAAAGTCACAAGGTCGCAAAATATAAAGTAAACATAGAAAAAATCAATTGCATTTCTATATACTTGCAATGAACACACAGAAGCAGAAATTTACAATACAACATCATTTATACTCACTTAAGAAAATAAAATAGTTCAGTGTTATTTTATCAAAATATGTACAAAACTTCCATGTTGTAAACTACTACAAAATGCTAATGAAAGAAACCAAAGAAACTTGCTCAACTGACCCAATGACTTACCCAACTCAATATTACCCAACAACTTACTCAAATACACTAAACTTTATGACAAAGTGCAAAAGCAATTGAATGAAGGAAGGACAACTTTTTCAAAAAATAGCATTGGAGCTAAATGGCATCCATGTGACTGGCAAATAAATGAACTTTGAACTAAAACCTTATACTTTATGTAGAAATTAATTTAAAAGGGGTCACAGACTTAAATGTAAAACTGAAAAATTATGAAAATTTTTGAAAAAACACAGGCTATCTTTGGGCTACGGAGTTTTAAAACTTGAAAACAAAAGCATGATCCAGAAAAGAAAAAAAGAAAAAATTGAACTTCATCAACATTAAAAACTTGTTTTGCATAAGATCCTGTCAGGAAGATGAAAAGATCAGGTAGAGGCTGAAGGATAATATTTGCAAACCTTATGTCAACAGAAGGACTAGTATCTAGCATATGTAAAGAACTCTCAAAATGTAACAACAAAAAACCCCAAAAAATACAATTGAAAAATTGGCAAAAGAAATGGATATTTCACCAAAGGGTGAAAGATGGCAAGAAATTACATTAAAAAGTAATCGACATCATTAACCATTAGGGAAATGTAAATTAAAATCACAGTGAGATATCACTATATACCAGCAGAATGAATAAAATAAAAAATGTACTGACAACATTAAATACTGGTGAGGATACAGAGAAACTGGACCACTCGTATATTTTTGGTGGGAATGTAAAATAGTACAGACATTCTGGAAAACAATTTCACAGTTTCTTTAAAAAATAAACATGCAACTACCATATGACACAGCAACTACACTTCTGGGCACTTATCCTGGAGAAGTGAAGATGTGTTCACATAGAAACCTGTATACAAATGTCCAGAGTAGCATTATTTGTAATAGTCCCAAGCTGGAAACAACCCAGATAGCCTTCAACTGGTGAGTGATTAAACAAACTGTGTAGAATGCTACTCATCAGTAACAGGAATAAACTATGCATACATGCAACAACTTGGATAAATATGCAGAGGATTATGAGTGAAAAAATTCTAAAAAGTTACATGCTCTGTAATTCCATTTATATAACATTGAAATGACAAAATTATAGAAGTGGAAGATAGATTGGTGAAATAAAGAGCAGTGATTTCAAATGGGGAAGAAAGAAAAAGAAAGAAGAAAGAAAGAAAGAAAGAAATAGAGAAGGGGACAGAGAGGGAGGGAGGGAGGGAAAGAGGAAGGAAGGAAGGAGGGAAGGAAGGAAAGAAGGAAGGAAAGAAGGAAAGAAAGAGGTAGGGAGGAAGGAAGAGAAAGGAAGAAACCTTGAATAAAGTAGTTCACAAGATGAATGGCCAGGGATTAGAGGAAGGAGAACAGTCAGAACATGACCATGAAAGACTAGACAAGAAATTAAGTCTGAATCTGGGATCAAAACTGGGAGAGCATTCTATACCCGTTCAAGTGATGTTTCAAAGAAAGAAATAACAGGACTTGAAGACAAGTGGATACAGAAATCTGTTTTTCCTTTTTATTTTTTTTTAAGATTTTATTTATTTATTTGAGAGAGAGAGAGAGAGAGACAGAGGGGGAGAGAGCACAAGGGGGGAGGAGCGAGGCAGAGGGAGAAGTAGGCTCCCCACTGAGCAGGGAGCCTGATGTGGGGCTGGATCCCAGGACCCTGGGATCATGACCTGAACCGAAGGCAGAGACTTAACTGACTGAACCACTCAGGCGCTCCTTTCCTTTTTAATAACAAAAATCCTGGTTGACATTTTTTTGCCTTTTTATCTATTAACCTTATCTAAATCAAAAAAGGCAAAATTGTTTTGTCCAAAAATCGGTAACTGTCACCATTTTTTTAAATCCTGTTTTTATCTGAGATCCTCAGAAAAGAATTCAATGTAGCCTAATAATGTAGCACTGGATTTCTAATCCTGACTTTGCCACCTGGCAACTGTTGGACAGATCAAGAAATTTATCTTCATGAAAAACACATTGAAGTGGTGTCATCAATTCAAATTTCCTAAAAATATGAAAAAAGTGAATGTCATTTTTCTTCACTTGGCACTGATGGAATGCTGAATCATGAAAATGTATATGGCCTTCTCAGCGCTAAACAATATCCTTGGTGAATGAATGACTGTGTGAACAAATCCTTCTTCTTTTTTAAAGTTCTTTACATATAGTTTCTAAGCAACTGTCAGACAATGTTCTAGTAAGAACTGGACCTAACAGATACATGCTTGAAACAGATTCACATAAAGAGCTGTTAAACATAAATGTGATTTGAAATACATGTTTCAAGGAGACAAAACTATATTATAAGTGAGCACCAGTGGAAATCTAAATTGGTCCTCAGGTACTCAGATAGCCTTAACAGATCTTGCCAAACATTATTCCTGGGGCATCCCAACAACAGGTGTTCTCCTTTGAGCCATATCCTAAAAATCTTTGAAATGTAAGGTAGAATTCACAATGTTCACATCTTTCTAACCCATTTGATACAAAGAATGCCGCACAGTTGTCTGAAGTTGAAAAAGACATTAAGCTTTAATGCTTATAATTACTGCCTAACCAGTGCAATAGTTATGAAAATTAATTTCCTATTCTCTAGAATTATTCATGTGTAGTAAACATAAGTCGATCTTTGGAATCTAAATTCCTTTAATTAGAATATACAGTTGTGTTCGTCTTTTAAAAAGTTAAAAAAGAGTTTATTCTAAGTATTCATCATTGCAAGATGTGGAAGCATCTTCTTTTAGAAATATCTGTTATTCTTGGAAATGAATAATGGTTTATAGTAAGAAGATGTGGCAAATAATTATAAGACTAAAATTCAACTCTGACCTCTCCCATTTCTGTCTTCCGTTTCCCTCAAGGCAGTAACATTTCATACAAAACTTAAAATGCCACGCTTTAGAGTCAAGGAATAAATTTTTGTGTATATGGTAGAAATGTTAATGTAATTTAGAAATTGAATTCTTTTGAGCTCTGAATAATATGCCCCGAAGAACTGAGTTGCCTATTTCCATGAACCAGCAGGATGCATCACTGCTCCCAAGAACATCATCAATAGAAGTCAGTGATTCAAACTGAATGAAAGATGACAAGTATGCTATTTGTTTCCACTACTAAATTCTGTCTGTTTTTACTTCCTAACAAATTGTTCAGTTGAACTATATTAAAACCTTTTTAGAAAAGGAAACTTCTTAACATGAAAAAAATGGCCAGTAAATAGTCTTTGAGTACATGTGAGTAAGTTGCTTCCAAATCAATCTGTCACTTGGCTTAATATAATTGGAAGAAAATGATATTTCATTATTGCGTCCAAAAGAGTAAATTATACTAAGTCCCACATATTGGCATTGGATTGCCCTTAGAATGCCACAACTTTCCTGCTTTCAATGAAAACTTTAAAAAATCATACTCAAGTTATTTGGACACCCACATAACTATTAACAAAACAAAAACCAAAAACAAACCTTAGTCAAGGGGACTAATAGAAATTTCTGTTCAGTTCTAGGCTGCACAATTTACAAGAAAATTGGAGAATATGAAGCAGATTTAGGCCACAGCCACAAGAATGATGAAAAGGCTGAAAAACGGGATCTAAGAATAAGGATAAAAGAAATAGACAAAGGGAGACAAGTTAGGGCTTAATGAACTTCACATTACCTGATAGCTGAGCACTTGTTTCCTATTGCCTTCTACAAAAGTCCTGGGGTGGATAGGAACGAGAGCAGCAAACCCTTGTTCTCTACATTTTCATAAAAGAAGGCAATAAAATCACTTAAAAATGATAGACCTTTTAAATAAGGATCTGGCAAGTACTATGAAATATACAAATGTTATTGTGAGATTCTTATCACTAATGATCCAAAATTTTTCTTCCAAAAGTTTGTCTCTCTGGAGTATTGAACTTTAATCCTTCACTCTAGAGCCCCTCCACAGACAGATGCATGCAACTGTTCTAATTCATGGAATGTTTGAGACTTCTTTATTTTCTTACTTAATTGATATACAACAGATTCACATTTATATCTTAAGTAGCTGTTCAGATCAAAACTCCCTTTACCACAATCGTTGTGATTTCCATTGCTGGCCATAGGTCTCATATCATTTGCTCCTATTCCCAGGAGACCATACTTTTTATCTTAGTAGATATAGAAATTATGTATTGTTTTCTACGGTTTATAATCTTCATTTTATCTTCCAGTTTCTGAAGAGACACGTACTGTCCTACCTGAAGTGTTCCCATAGATAAGACTTAAAGGAATGTTCAATTATTAAGTCAAACTACATTATGGGTTTACTTAGAGCATGTAAAAATACCTCTCCTCCACCCAAACTGTGGTACTGAATCCCACCTTTTATGAACTACCTGGCAGAGTAATTCTTTAATTGACAATTTTCTGAAATTTCACAACATATGTGAATATTAAATTTATTACCACCTTTTGCAAATTGATGTTCAACACCTCTTGTATTTGAAAACTTGGTTTGCCCAGAACTCCAGAGAATGAGGTTTGGGCCACAGCTTAACTACAAATCTAAGCCACATTTTATAAGGCACACACATTCCAAATTGTTTGCCAGATGTCACTGCTGTTAGCTTCCCACAATATTCTAAAAAATATCAGACAAACAGGCGTCAGTATGATTAATTCTGATGATTACTTAATTTTTTTCCTATACACAGTGACCTCTAGAAGCTCTAAGTTCAGTTGAATACACATAGAGTCACTTCAGTTAACTAAAGTGTTTGTAAATAAATGATATCTTTTCTCCATTAACATGTCTCCATCTTGACCTACAAGAGTGGATTGTATGGGTCATCTCAGATGACTAATTTGTCTTTTTTTTTAACCCATTGCAAGGGAACAAAAAGGGCAGAGAAAAACAAATATTTTTAAATATACACATATTAAGACACTGCTGCAAAAAGTGAATTTCTGCTGAATTTAAGTCAAGCTTTCCTGTGAGTCTTTATCTATTTTTTTTATAAAGTCCAATAAATAATGACAACAAATAACATAGGAACTTTTAAAACTTTCAGATAAAAAGATACTTCCATGTGTATTATCTTGTTTTACTTTCATAAAAATCCTATAGCCTAGATATTACTGTTCTTATATTACAAAGGGGGAAACTGAGACTTGGGGAGGTAAAGTTAATTGCTTAAGTCTCACAGACAGGAAGGCGTCCAACAGACCTCCACCTCCAGATCCTGGCCTCTGGTCACCATGATCAAGAATGTGCATGTAGATGCATGTGACACAAATCTACACACAGAGACAGGCTGAGATCACTGTTTAAATGTGACAGAGGTTTCTCCAAATTCCAGTTGACTTTAAGGTCGCCTCTCCCATTGTGCAGGCTGTAGGCTGTTTGTGCAGGTTTTTTTGTGCAAAGTGAAAGTTACATGTATAAATTATATCAGCTATCAGAAAAGTATCCTTGTTGGGGTGCCTGGGTGGCCCAGTCGGCTAAGCAAATAATTCTTGATTTCATCTCAGGTCATGGTCTCAGGGTTGTGAGCTGAGCCCCTCGCCAGGCTCCATGCTCAGACAGAGTCTGCTTCAGATTTTCTCTCTCCCTCTCTCTCTGTGCCGCATCCCTATTCCCCCTGCTCAAGTGCACACGCCTGCTCTCTCTCTCTCTCTCTCTCAAAAAGTATGCTTGTAATCTATCATTTCTTTAAAAAGTGAGATATCTGTATAACTACAGAGTTCGTTATAAATTATATCGGTAAAAAGTAACCTTTTTCTACATCATCTCTAAAACAAAAAAGGAAATATGCGTTTAGTTTATGCAGTATTTATAACTTCTTAAATAATTCACTTTCTTTTTTTTTTTTTTAAAGATTTTTTATTTATTTATTTGACAGAGAGAGACATAGCGAGAGCAGGAACACAAGCAGGGGGAGTGGGAGAGGGAGAAGCAGGCTTCCCGCGGAGCAGGGAGCCCGATGTGGGACTCGATCCCAGGACCCTGGGATCATGACCTGAGCCGAAGGCAGACGCTTAACGACTGAGCCACCCAGGCGCCCAATAATTCACTTTCTAAATTTCATAACTTAAAATTTACTTAGAGCTTACTTTTAGCTATCACATAATATTAATTCCTTATTGAAATGTATGTTCGATTCTGTACTGGAAAGGTAACATTAACTGTTCTAATGAACTCCAAACTTTCAGGCAGCAGAAATTTCTCTCTCAGTTGGATACCTGTGTGACCTGCTTGTTCCTGGCAGGTCGCTTTCCTTCACATGATGATTCAAAGACTCAGGTGACTTTAAAAAAGAGAAAACACTTTGTGCTTCAGTTCATGTTCCACTTGCGAGACCTACTCCCACGTTTAATGTAAATGTGAAGGGAGCTATAATGCCTTGCTCAGCAGTGACTTCCCAACTCCCACTCAGTACTATGGCAGGGCAGTCATAAATTTTGGTGCCTAGCTGCCATCTCTAGGTAACTATACAAGGACATATATAATCTACCTGCCTTTGTTCTACTATACATAATTAATAATTTTTATATCATTTTCTGTTGTATATCTGTAGTCAAGAGGCTAGGTAAACACATTTACCTGGTATGTGAATGCACTCTGAAGTGCATTGTTTACCCTGGGTGCAAAAATGAGAAAATTACTTGTACTCCCTCAGAATTCATTTCATTTCTGTCAAATGATATTATGGAGCTGAACATTTATTAAACCACCCCTGACCTGTGTTGAAAGAATTTTATAAAACAAAGAAAGATAAAATGTATTACAATACAATTCTGGATGTTCATTTCAAGGTATCTTATATCATATATATATGTATATGACACATATATTTGTATCTGCATATAGATACATATATATACATATGTATACACTTTTTCCACCTGTGATCTTGAAATAATAATAAAACGGTGCTCTTTCATGAAATAGGAATAATAAAGCATATGATAAGGAGTTCATAACAACAGGATGTATGAAATGTCATGGATTAATTTCATTAATTTAATTAAATTAATTTCACTAATCTCATTAATATGAAAATGTATGTGAACCTCTTTTAAACTTTAAAACTCCTTATGAGTTTTAAGTTTTTATTTTTATCTTTGTGTTATGATAGAGGATCCTAAATTCATGTTACATGTTTTATTACATAATTGCAAACTCAGTCTCTAGGGTAGTTTACACAAATATTCACACTAGGAACTTGAGTCTTTATACAAAAGATGATGAACTTTATTTATTTTTTAAAGATTTTACTTATTTACTTGAGAGAAAGAGTGAGCAAAAGAGAGAGGACAAGCGGGAGTTAGAGGCAGAGGGAAGGGGAGAAGCAGACTCTCCGCTGAGCAGGGAGCCTGACACCAGCTCGATCCCAGGACCCTGGGATCATTACCTGAGCCAAGGGCAGACACTTACCTGACTGAGCCACCCAGGTGCCCCAAGATGATGAACTTTATACAAAAATCTCTAGCTTCTGAATGAAGACACCTATTAGGTTGTTTTTACTGCAGACATGCTCTATGGAGTAGAATTGCCAAGTATAAATTTCTGGAAACTGAGGAGAGCAGAAAAGAATGGAAATGCTAAGCTGAGAAGCTCCAGTTATTTTCTGCACGTGGCTAAGTAGCACAAAGGAGAAATAAAAGGCAAAAGGAGGTAGGTTTGCCGTTTTGCTACTAAATCTAGAATATACATTTATTATATGTGTGTTTAAGTATATTTTGCAGACTTTTAATCCATAAGATGCTATTTCTTATTTTTGAAATCAAGTTTATGATCTTGACCTCATTTTAGCAAAACTTTTTACATTTTTACTACAGTGTCTCCCATACTCAAATCATTTCAAGTATTCAAGTAGCTTATTGTTTGGGGGATAAGCATCAGGAAAGGAAAAACTCCTAAGACAGCTAGCTATTAGCTTAGCCACCCAGCACAGACTGAGAAAAGGAACCAACAGGTTTATTTGAGTAAGTGGTTTATGTTATGCTGTCTGAGACCACCCACACAAAGCATTTGTCTGTCAACCCACGTGGTGTGCATGTGTATGCAAGCCCTCAAAGAGGTACACTCAGCATCATGTACAATGTGTAATTGGAGACAGGTACTGGGTTTTCTTGGCTTTGTCTTTTTAACAGTAATGTGCTATGAATTTTTAATTCACTCAGATACAAATGCTCATAGAATTCAATAACCCTACAGTACAAATTTATTTTTAACTGGTCACTGAAAACGAAGTGGAAATATATTCAAATTCTTTCTACTCTTTAAGATCGGTAGTTTAAAAATCTGCCAGTAAATAATCTGTTTTGCGTAGGAAATTATACTATATAATCCAGAGGTCTAGAAGAATAACTGTGACTCCATAAACTGAAAGATGCATTCCAGATTGACAGTTGGAATCAACCAAATCGATGCTTTCTTTCAAATCTGATGCCTTGTCTACCACATGTGACTATTGACAATCCAAAAACGAAAATGAGAACAATTGGTCTTAACAACATGATCAAGTACTACTCTGCCTGAACTCGGGACTTCTGGGTTGCTGAAATACATAATTTGTTATAGGTATCATTCTATCATGCATAAGGATGAGAATTTCTCATTTTCATGTTTTTGAAAAAACTAAAATTTGTTGGTTGGTTTTCTTCTTCTTCACCGAAGTCACTGTGATATAGTGGAAAGTCTTGAACTTGGATTTAGAAGTCATGAATGTTTCATCTCTGACATTTACTCCCCAAATCCTCAGACAAGTTACCCCATCACACTAAGCCTTAACTGACTCATGGAAATAATATTCATTCCTCATGGGGTTGTTGTAAAGATAAAACACAAAAATGTTTGTGATGTTTCATTTCTAGTAGGTATTATGCTGTGTTGTAGGGCAACCCAACTTACATCTAAAAGTACATCAGACTGATTTGGGCATGCTTAGGGATTGGCAGGGTGGACCCTCCCTAAGCCTTTTTGCAATAGGACTGGGTAACTCCCAGAAGGGTAATTGTTCTGATGGAAAAGGTTCCCCAGAGTAAAGAGTAAAGCCTTGGTTACCAGTGATAAAAGGAGGTCTGATTAATATATGCCTCTTCCTCCGATTTATCTGTTGCACCAACCCTGCTGCTCTCATCTGGGACACGTAAAAGGAAAAAAAAAACAAAATCAAAGGAACGTTTTTACTAACATCCTAGTCAAGACAGTGAAAGAGAAATAGCACTTCTTTGATGGCCACCAAGAAGTTTTTTTTACATTTAAAGCAGAAACCTGAGCAGCTTTAATACTTCAAGGGCTCTAGTATCCCAGGTGCCCTGGGGGAGTTGGAGGAGCGTGGTGGACATTGAGGCACGCGGAAAGTGCTGGGCCAGGGTTGGGAAGTAGACCTGCTTATCAGTGTGTATTGGGCAATCTGGAAAAGGGGAAGTTCCCTGGAAAACCAGAGGGACTGTAAACAGAGGGCTGAGGTCTTCTATCAGCAAGCAGGGGCAAGACACGTAGATTCCATCATGTGATCGTGTCTTTTACTATGTGCTGATGCGGCATGGGGAGAAACTCTGAATATAAAACCATATTGTCTGGCATACGATTAGTCAATTTTTTAATTTTTTTTTTAAATTCATGTTCTGGACTCTCAAAGACCCAAAACTTCCGTGAAATAGGATGTGAAATTTTTCAAACAATATTGCCACACAGTTTTTCTTTTTTTCTCAAAAATAAAAAAGGATGTGAGAAACCCTCCCCGAACACATGTTAGACATATCATAAGAACTTCTTTTTGAAAAGCAGAAATACCTATTTGTTTCATTAACTACTACATAACCTCTGATACGAGGTCCAAAATGCTAAGTGATTATGATTTTAATTACAAACAAATGAAACAAATGAACAAACTAAAAAAAAATTGTCCAAAGACTTTTGAAGCAAATTTGAAAAATAAGTTCTTTCATGTTTGCTTCCTCATTCTGTTCTCTTCTGACGTGGTGTGGTATAAAGGAAAAATCACAAACCCTTGGAATCTGACAATTCTTGATCCTTCCACTTAACTGGTTGCAATGCTTAGCAAACTGTTTACCTTCATAAAATAAAATGTTGCAAGACAAAATGAGATATGCACGGTGTGTTGCCTAGCCCAGTGCCTGGCACATTTGGCGGACAATGTGAATTCTTTTCTGCCTTCTCAATTCCTGCCCCCCTTTTCTTGCAAACATACATTTCTATTCCAAGTATCCACAGGCAGGATAGCAAAATGATTAAGAAAGCATTGCATGGGTATGTATTCTGTTTCTGCAAGTTAGGCCAGTTCTCAAGACCTGTTTCCTCATCTATAACGTGGTAATTACGGTACCTTCCACATAGGCTTTTAGGGGAATTAAGTGGTTAAAAATCATGGGACATACTTTCAGGAGTGACCAGTAAGTTCTCATGGGGCTTATATTCTAGTGGTCACTCCTGTATCCCCAGTACACAGAACAGTACCTGGAATAGAGTGGATGCAGAATAAATATGTGAAAAATGAATAAATGCAGTATTAACATGCTTGCTTCCCTTTGCCCAACCTAAACTATCCCTTTTATAAACTGAGGGACCTGTGTGGGGGTCTGCAGGGATTAGAGACTTCATCCTCAATGTAAATAGGGAAACTCCTCCATGACTTCCCCTCCCCTAAACTGTATTTGCCATGACCGATGATCACACCCCTCCATAATGACAATAGCGGGCCCGTGTTGTACAGGACACAGATTTGGGTCTGATGTGTGAGCATTGATCGATGTGCCAGCATGCTTGTTGGCTGCCTTCTGTCCAGGAACAGAGAGCAGAGGCTGCTAAAGAGCAGGAGAGCGCCTACAGCTTATGTATCACAGACGCACTCTGTAAACGTTGTGCGGAGGGAACAGCCCACTTTCCTCAGCACCTTGTGAATAAATGTTTTTATTATAATAAGTTCTTGTTTACAGAGTCTCAATATTTTCTATCTCCTTAACAGTAATATTATAAATCCCGCAGTTAGATTAAGTGCTACTAGAGTATGGTATGTCTTGATGATTCCCTTTGATGGTCTTTAGCATGCTAGCAGGCAACAGTGGGTTATGTATTAGGCGATCCAGTCTCAGGGAATTAAACTGCTTTAAAAACAAAGTATAAATTCAACAAAGTATTATTAGGAAACTCCTAACTCTGTCCCATGAAAATTTGTGAGACTCCATATGATCAGAGCTATATTATTTTTCCCATATACTTTCCCCTTTCTCTGCATCCCCGCCAACATCTGTCATTTCCTGACTTGTTAATTTTAGCCATTCTGACTGGTGTGAGGTGGTATCTCATTGAGGTTTTGATTTGGATTTCCCTGATGCTGAGCGATGTTGAGCACTTTTTCATGTGTCTGTTGGCCATTTGGATGTCTTCTTTTCCCATATACTTTCAAGGGCAAACCCTTAGTACTTAATTTCAACCAAACTAAACTACTTATTCAAGCGGTCCTCAGAAATCCTCACCATGCTATGTTTTGAGAAGACTAACACAATGAAGGTGAAATATGAGGACATGTGCTGTTTTAATGAAGCCAAACCGAAGGAAACCCGTCCGTTTTAGCCTCATGTGTGCTGCTTTGTTGTCTACCTCTCCCTCTGTGATGAGCCAGCAAAAAGTTTAGGAGGAAAATCACTGGAAGCGCCAGGCGATGTTTGCTGAATGAAAAAAACCAGATCAGCAGCCAAGAGGATGAGCAAGCCCAACACTGTATAGATTTTAGGAGTTTTGCATTTAATGTTCCTCTCCCCTAAGCTAAACATGGGAAGACAATCACTGAAGAAAACACCTTCCTGTTTGAGAAAATTGTTAGAAAATTGAATTAGCTGTATCCATTGCTTTGATCCCCTCCACACAACAAAATGCCTTATGAAGACTTCACGAGACATTCCAATCATTTTCTCCTTGGGTCTGAGTAAAGGAGATTTTATAGTTCCTCATTTTAGTAATCAAAGAAGTCTATTATGATTCAAGCATGAGTCATGGTCTCTATTTTGGTAATAAATTTGTCCAATAGTTAGTAGATGTTTAAGAGAAGCAAATGCAGCAAACTATTTTACTTACCATTGTATGTATACATGTGTGTCAAAATGCTAGAATCCAAATATTTTTGGTACTTTTCAGGATTGCAAGCAAAATCAACCTTAATTTGAGAATGAGTGATAGTGTGGAACTCACAACCTAAAAACACCCTGAAACCTTTCTACATACCTTCTCCAAATAATATTAAAACTATGAACTTAACCTTTCAATTGATTTCCTAAAGAAAAACAAACTCCAGTTTGTAAATGCTTAAGCTCGCATAAACAGTAGCATTCTTCTCCCATACTGAGAACTTTAGGACTTATCTTCTAATTCTGGTTTGTCACACGCCACCAAAGGGTCTGTTGAGAGCATCATTGTTGACATACATACACCCCCACCCCCACACGAAACAGGTAGGAAATACCCCAGGATCAATGGATGAGGTACAGACTTGCATGTAATGAATTATAATAAATATTTGAATCACTTTCATTTAAAAGATTATATACAGGTTGAAATAACACTGAGGGTAAATCATCCCAGGTTTTTTCAAATCATCAGTCCAAGTGCAGTGAGTGTGCTAAGGACCTCTGAAGGCACCACAGCTCAGCCCCACCTTGTGGACTGAGAGCTAAAGCAGGGATTCTTCACTTCTCCTGGGGAACGGACTAACAATGAGAATCTCACCAAAGCTCTGGACAGCCTCACTTAAAAATGCAGAAACACGGGGTGCCTGGGTGGCTCAGTCGTTAAGCGTCTGCCTTCGGCTCAGGTCATGATCTCAGGGTCCTGGGATCGAGCCCCGCATCGGGCTCCCTGCTCAGCAGAGAGCCTGTTTCTCCCTTTCCCTCTGCCTGCCTCTCTGCCTACCTGTACTCTATCTCTCTGTCAAATAAATAAATAAAACCTTAAAAAAAATGCAGAAACACATACCCACAAATTTTCAATACAACTCCCTTGGTCTGGACCATAGTTTAAGAACCCCTGGACAATGCCTAAAGAAGTCCTTTGCCCAGAGTGGTTTTATGAAGAACCATCATCTGGGCTAATAATCTCCAATGTATTGACATGGGAGCCAACTATTCTTATATTCCTAAGGTGACATCAGTGAATAAACTTGGCAGGCTTGATAAAAGTATTTACATCAAATCTGCATATGTACACACACACTAAGTAAAATGTATTGACATACAACATGTTTTACCTCTAATTGTGTGAGGTTCTTAACAAATTTTCCATAGTTCAGAATCTCATATTCCTTCCAAATATATATATTTCCTCTCCAAATGAAATTACATATTTTTAAAACATTGTTTACTTCTTAATGACTCAACACTTTATCTGAAAAACCATTGCTCCACCGATATACTACTATTAACTGTGATTAAAAAAATTTATTCCCGTAATAACACAGAGCTCAAGAACTGCAGCAAAATACTGGCCATTTAAAAAAATTTGTAGTAATAGTACTATGAAATATCATTTATGTAGTATAGACTTTTTAAAGAATATGGCCAAATAGTTCCTATTTTTTTTTAAAGATTTTATTTATTTATTTGAGACAGAGAGAATGAGAGACAGAGAGCATGAGGGGGAGGAGGGTCAGAGGGAGAAGCAGACTCCCCGCTGAGCAGGGAGCCCGATGCGGGACTTGATCCCGGGACTCCAGGATCATGACCTGAGCCGAAGGCAGTCGCTTAACTAACTGAGCCACCCAGGTGCCCAGTTCCTATATTTTTTAAAAAAGATTTTACTTATTTATTTGAGAGAGAGAGAGAGCACAAGCAGAGGGAGCTGCAGGCTCCCCGCCAAGCAAGGAGCATGATATGGGACTCTGGGATCATGACCTGAGCCAAAAGCAAACACTTAACCGACTGAGCCACCCAGGCATCCCCAAATAGTTTCTATCTTAAAAAAGAACTGCAATGTATAAAAAAGATGAAATCTGCATAAAGGAAAATATTGACACAAGTGTACAACCACGCATACCCAGTTCTAGGTCACCTGCCCCTGATGGCTAGCTTTAACACATCTGACGTGTGCGCAGAACTCTACTGACGTGCCAGAAAAGGCTCAAGTTTCATAGCCAAAGTGTTAACTGGCTAAATACTGCTTAAGGGGACAGGGTGTCAGGGCACTCATGGACAAACAGGTCGTGACATAATAATATGACATTTAATTAGAAAATACTGGGCATATGCATATTTGGAATAGTCTCAACTATATTTCTATACAAAAATTTCAATCCTCAAGTTGCCAGGTATTCAACCAACACTTGACAACTTTCTAAGATTCCTAAGATGCCAGTTACTTGTAATACCACCTTGCCCAATGGCAGATGCTGTAATGGGGCTGACTCTTGTGAAAAAAATTCCAGTCCCTATGTTAGGATCATGAATGGGAATGGCTGAGCTCATACCCTTCTCTTATCTTAGCAGCCATTTTCCCCCTGGTTCCTAGAGAACTCTCTGGGGCACTCAGTACAATTCCCGGATATACTCAGACATGTCTATCATTCTTCAATATTTCCCAAAATGTCTATCATGGAATTTAAGTCCTAGAAGATTCCCTGCTAAAGAAGGCAGGAAAGGAGCAATTTCTCCTTGGATAAATAATTTTGGGAAACATAGCATAAAATGTTCCCTCATACGTCAAATTTGGTAAGACAAATTGACAAATTAAAGATCTGTTATTTTGGGTCTCACAAAAGTGCTTTTTTACCTAAAATTTTACTTGGCTTTTAACCAAAGACCTATTATCATCCTGGGACTAACATTTTGCAATACTTTGGAAAATCCTTCACCATACCTTAGAGTTCATTCACACATTCTTTTGCTCCCACTCCTAGACCCCCATGAGCCAAAATGGAAGCTCAATTTCCCTTACCCTCCCTCCTATCTTGAGTTTTTTTTATCATTTCCTTCCTTTCTCCAGAGTCAATATCAGATATAACCTAACCATGGACTTTCTCTTGGAAACATTCACTATGAATGACTATTTTATTCAGAAGTTTAAGAATGTAAGTAATTGAAGGTATTGTGTTAATGAAATGTATTCTGCTTCACTGTTTTCTTCTTTATAATAGGTTATAACAAAATACGTTGTGCATTTTAGTGTAATTTAGCTGCAAATGGACTCAATATTAGTAGTTCTTCTTAACTTTTCTTTGATTTAATTTGTAAGAATAGAAATTAGTAAGCAATTTTATCATTATATGCTTTTACCATGGGTTCTCATGATTTACATTGACTCGTCAGCCCATCAGAGAACAAAATAATTCATTCTCTCATGAGCTCTTTAATAGTTATCAGTATTCACCTGAAAAATAACAATTTTTATCTTATATCTAGTTACGTGGGCTCTGGAACTTCAATCCCTTGCTGTGAGTCAGTTCTACCATTTACTCTGTGACTTTTGCAAAGTTAAGCTTTTTCGCTCTTGGTTTTCTTAAGTGAAAAATGATAATAATAAAAATACACATGCCCATAGGGCTACTGAGTGGATTAAAGGAGATAATAAATGCTAAAGGTTTGGGATATTACCCAGAGTATGGCAAGTGTTTAATAAATATTGGCTATTGTTGTTATGGCAAAAGTGCTAGAGATCACATAAAATCACACGCTTCAATGTCCACCTGTAAATCCCTTTTTTTTCCACCTTACTAGAACCTAAATGTCAGAAGCAGCAAGAAATTGACTCAGAAATAGAGAAAGCAGAGAGTTTGTCTCAGCAGATAATGAGGCAGAGATAACACATTCACAGAAGTCATTTGAATTGGCCATGATACCAGTTTTCAAAAAATGCAAATACACACATATTGAGAGGCAGGGCCTTATGAGTTGCTATGAAAACCTGAGAAAATATCCATGATCTCAATATTAATAACAGAGGGAAAAATCACTAGGGAATTTTATTCTCCCATATTCCCTTACTAACTTTGATATAATGCCACCTTCTCACTTAGGATTCTGTGTACAACCCACCTCCCAGCATACCTTATCCCTTATTGATTTACTGTCTTCCTTATATTCATCACCTTTGCTAAAGACCACATGTCCCCCCAAAATGTCTATCTTGAAACCCTACCCCCTGATATGATGGTATTTGGAGGTAAGGCCTTTGAGAGATCATTAAGATTAGATGGGGTCATGAGGGTAGATCCCTTATAAATAAGATTAGTGCCCTTTTAAGAATCAGTAGAGAGTTTGCTTCCTCTCTGCCCTAGGCGTTGTGAAGGTGGCAGTCTGCCACCTGAAAGAGCGCTCCCACCGGAATCCAACCACGCTGGCATCTTGTACTTGAACTTCCAGCTTCCAGAACTGTGAGAAATAAACCTCTGTTGTTTATAATCTACCCACTGTATGGTATTTTTGTTAGAGCGGCTTGTGCTAAGACAACCTTCTTACACATTTTAAGTTACTAATTCATTGTGTTTAATGTCTGGCTTCCCCCACTTGAATGTTAGCTTCACTGCACTGAGATTTTAAATATTTTTTTCAAAGCTATCCCCAACACTTAGAACAGTTCTTAGTGCCTAGGAGGCCCTCATGAATATCTGATGAATGAAGGAACAAGTCCAGAAGTGGGACAGATACAGTTTTGATTAAGTCAGTAGCTAAAGAATATTACCAAAACTCAGGTCTCTTCTATCTCTCCAGGCTGCCATCCTCAGTGTTGGCTTATTCCTAAAGTAAAAATGTCTTTCCCTTGGTTTTGTAATATCAAAAAAGGAAATAATACTTTAACAAACTCCCATCCTCCTCCTCAGTGGATTAAAGGAGATAATAAGTAGTCCCTTTTAAGAGCAGGAAAACATTCACAGAAGGCTGTCAACAGATATCTCTTCATACCTCACTGCATGAACTTGATGACTTAAACTAATGAGTTAAGGAAAAAGCAATTACTTCAAAAATTTCTTTAAATATTAGAGAAACCAGAATTTCTCTCTAAAATGGAGAAAAGGATCACGTTCCCCAGGGGGTAAATAATTGAACCGATGTGGTGTTCCACTGGCAAAGAAGAAATTTTGAAAGGGTAGACAGCGAGTGAGCAAATAACTATGTTTGCCACATGGTCAGATCTCTGCTTCCATACCCTGCTGGAGTGAGCTAGCGTAAGACTAAAAGCTTTTAAAACAATTTCAAATAATACTGTCTTTAATGATAAACAAAAAGAATGGGAAAGTAGATCCAAATTCAAATACAGTGAACGGGACCACTTCACGTGTGAGCTGATTTAGGGAACATCATTCAGCAACTAAAAGCAAACAAGGTGAGTTTTTATTTGCATCCTACTCTCTGGATGCCAACTCTGCTTTTGGAAAGAGTTTAAGTGGCGATGACCTAAATAAATCCATTTGTGAACTAAATCTATTCCAAGAATATCCACTTAAATTTCAAAATATGTATGATATGTTCATGTTACAAAGATGAGTAGATTTTTTTACTTAACGTAAACTGTCCATTTTTGTTGGCTCTTCAAGTGTTCATGTGGCCAAGATAAAATTTTTCTTAAATTAGTATTTTCATGGATGTGAGAAGTGATGTGTTGAAATATTTTATTGGTTTAGACTCGGTTTGGTAATCTTCTAGCTTTTTTTTTAGTTGGATAGCAGATGTGAAAAGCATGAGGTTTATAAAAATGTCTTCTAAAAAATAAAACAGCACAATGAAATATTTGCTCAAATATACAAGTAAGAAATTGAATTTGGATTTTAAATGGCTGAATTTTAAAGAAACCATTCATGTTAAATAATGCCCCTTAACTGTAAAACTTTCAGTACCTAGTGATGATTATTTACTTTCTTAACCTTCATCTGTTAATTGATTTTTATGTATTTTACCTTACTATTGACATCTACAAAAGAAGAAAAGTAGTTGCCATAAAAATGATAAAATGAAACCAGGCCATTTTGTCAAAACTTAATATTTCTGATTCAACTCCCATATTGGCTAGAATGAAAGTGATGAACAACTATGAATTTAACATTTTAACTTGCATAGGTAATTGAAAATTATGTCAAAGTTCTCTCTTAAGGAAATATTGACTGCTCTCTCAGTCAAGTGTGGCCTTTATATGCACCTGAACAGAGTCTAAAAGTGAACGATATTGCCTGGAAACACACCCTAAGATTTTATTTGGAATACTTCAATATTAACTACTTTTGATGTACTTAATTGCCAAATTACAATGAGGTTTTCCCTGAAGACTCTGTTTACAAGTACCCTAACACTGTTCCAGGCTGCCTCTTGAATGCCATGTCTCTTGTCTATTTGTCTTTTTCCACGGCACCTATCACCTATGCACTAGATAATTTACTAATTTATTCTATTTATTTATTAGAAATTAAAGCTGTAATTTGATAGGTGATATCACAAATTTAGCAAACAAAATAATTAAGTGGTAGAGATAAAGAATATTTCCAACATATTAAATTGGCTAATTCTTTGCAACACAAAGCCAGTAATATTTATGTTTCATCAGCACTGTGATTTATGTAAGAGGCTCAGCAAACAAATCAGATAGTAACAAATTTCTACATGGTACACTATGTGTCCTGAGGATTTCCTGCTTGAAACATAGAGCACTTCTATTCATTGACCTACATACTGAGGAAATAAAGAAGATAAAGGCTCATAAATTATCAAAATAAGTAGAAGGCCAAGATTTGAGGACTTTCTTGGGCAAGGAGAATGTGATAGTCATGTTTTCACAGAGGTGCTGCTGACATCACCCTCTAAAACAGAGGACTCCAGCCTACAGTCAAATCAAAATCTAGCTCTGTGTGGGAAGCTGACAAACAGCCTCTCCAAAAAGAGCAGTCCTCTTTTGTGGTTATAATAACAATCCCTAATTCTATACAGGTTTATCTTTGACATAAGAAATGAAAGATAAAATCATAAGCATTCTACCCATGATATAGGATGAATTGCCCTAATACACAGGGGACATCACAGTCAAAAGCATGTCTAGAGATAACATGAAGTCATATTTCTCATGAAGAGAAGTTACTGCAGCAAGGAATGTACAAATCATGAGAATCTTATAGAAGAATGCACTGACCTCTTGACTGAGAGCTCAAAAAAAGTCGAAAATGTGTCACTTTGGCACATCTAAGTAAAATATATTGAGTGCACGGAATGCAGAGACATCCTCAATGCCTTAAGGCATGGACTTCACTGGTAGTGTCAGGATTAGAGCATCTGATTCGACAGAATCTGAAAGCATATAATGCATTCACACTTACACTTTTGGCTATACACTTTTATAAGGGTAATAGAACTGTCTATTTCTTGCTTGTTTTTAGTCATTCTATTTAAGAAAACATCTAATTTGTATCCATTTCTTCAAGTACTTCTTATGTACAAACAAAGTGATCATTTTATCTGATTTACATTACCCATTCCTAAAGTAAAACACCTAAGGTTGTAACATGTTTTCCGGGATATTAATTTCCAACTTCATACAGAAACTCTCCATAACAAAGAAGAAGAAAAAAACAGAAAGAGGAAGTAAATTAAATCAGCTCTGTGTTCTGTGTAGCATTTAGATGTATTTTACTTTTTAGAAAAAAACACTTTAATCTTGTCTCTAGGTAACTTCGTTTCAGCCTTGAATACAAAAGGGCCCATATGTCTGGGGAGCCAACCATCACGTATGTTTACCATGACTTGGTCAAACTGCATTCAGTCATTGAAAATGAAATAGAATTATCCCATGACAATCAGATGGATAAGAATTGTTTGTTTGTTTGTTTTGTCAGCTCACCACATAGAGCTTATAGAACTTTGGTGCTCAAAATCATTGATTCATACTAATATTTTAAATATAAGCATGCAACCCCACCCTCAGAAAGTATTGCTCTTTATAAGTGTCCCTGGCCCCAGTAAATAAAGTGAAGAGAGTCCAACATATATATTATGATGTAAAACAGAAACAAAAATGATACCATTTGTGGGTGAGTTGTGAAATAATCTCTCCACATAAAGTGACGATGACAATAGTGTTTGAAATGACTACTGCAACAACAGAAGGTATTAAGATCTCAGTCTTAATCCATATTAGAATGTCACTGGAGATATTCAAGAATATTCTAGATGACTACTCAGCAGGTATTTTAAGAACTGATTCAAACATATTTAATGGCTGGGTATCAGGAATAAATAACCTTCAAAGTTTCTACCTCTTGGGCGCCTGGGTGGCTCAGTCGTTAAGCGTCTGCCTTCGGCTCAGGTCATGATCCCAGGGTCCTGGGATCGAGTCCCGCATCGGGCTCCCTGCTCCTTGGGAGCCTGCTTCTCCCTCTGCCTCTCTCTCTCTCTGTCTCTAATGAATAAATAAATAAAATCTTTAAAAAATAAAAAAGTTTCTACCTCTTGAGAGACTATCATTTCATGACCATTCAATTTACCAATAATCTCTAATGATTATCACCTAAATTTGAATATACTATTTTCTTCCAAGCAAATTTGTGAAACAAAACAGCAAAATCGAGGCAATTGAATACCTCAGGTCCTGGTCTGTGCAAAATAAGCATGTATATCTTTATCTCTTGATGACTGTTTCAGTTCCGTCAAGCCAGCTTCTGTTTCTGAATTTCCTCTATGATGTTTTGGTCACAGAGTCAGTTGGTGACTCATCTCCTCATTCTTCTTGAAAAAGCAAAAGTGGTTTGTTGTGTATCATAAATTTTTTTTCTCTATTTTCTATATATCTTTTTTATTTAAAACATATTTAGCTTTCCTTTAATTAAAAAAAAAAATTAACCTGTTCAAGAATACTAGGTCTTTTGTTTTCCAAAAGTTCTCCCCTATAACCAATGGATTTTTTTTTTTTTTGGACATGATTTGCTGAAGGGATTCTGAACATTTTTCCTGGGGTCCTTTTATAATATATTTGAAAGACTTGTGGAATATTAGAACTAGAAAATAGAATTCAGTCCAAATACCACACACATGAAGAATTTATTTTTTTTTTATTTTTTTTTAAAGATTTTATTTATTTATTTGAGACAGAGAGAATGAGAGACAGAGAGCATGAGAGGGAGGAGGGTCAGAGGGAGAAGCAGACTCCCTGCCGAGCAGGGAGCCCGATGCGGGACTCGATCCCGGGACTCCAGGATCATGACCTGAGCCGAAGGCAGTCGCTTAACCAACTGAGCCACCCAGGCGCCCCAAGAATTTAATACCTAAAAAATTTAAGTGGCTTAGTTAAGCCAGTATCTAGCAAAGGAAGACCTAGAACTCAGACTTCTTTATCCCCAGTACATACTCTTTGCAGGTCACAGTATTGCCATGATACAATATGAGTTGAAATTTTCAGAAATAAGTACTTGAGGGGTGACTTCAGCTCAGCTTAAGATCCCAGGGTCCTAGGAGGGAGCCCCGACTCCCTGCTCAGTGGGGAGTCTGCTTCTACTTCTCCCTTTGCCCCTCCCCATGCTTCTGCTCTCTCTCAAATAAATAAATAAAACCTTAAAAAATACCAAACATGGAGTTTTTATTATTGTAAACAAAAAAAATGGATATCTTTTATGTGTAAATCATTGCAATAGGGCTTAAGAGCTGGATGGAGGGATGATCTATAATAAAATACTGTTTGAGCTGCTATAAAATAGGTACCTAATACTTCAAGATAACCATGAGGAGATATCATAATGCAATGCCTAATGGATTTATGCCTTTAGTATTCAGAAAAGAAAGAAAACTTACAGAGTAGGGTGATCAGAATGAATTTCATGGAGAAAAGGGTCTTGAAATAGGCATTGGATTTTTAAATTTTTCTCTTATTGCTACATAGAACACAGAAACATAAAAATGTACAAAGTGAAAAATTGTAAAACAAATACTCATGTAACCATCATCCTACCCATCTCAGAATTAACCTGTTTATTCCTTCACCCCTTAGAGGAAATTTCTTTATTAAATATGATGGTAATCATATCCTTGCTCTGTTTTATAGTTTTGTGATTTAAGTATGAATCCCTGAACATTATAGTTTAGTTTTTCCTATTTGCCTATTTTTGAATTTCACAAAATTGGAAATTGGCAGTCTGCATTCTTCTAAATCTGACTTCTTTTGCTCAACACTGTGGTTTTAATATTCACGCATGAGATCCATGGAACTTCCTCATTTACTTTCATTGCTGTATTATATTGTATGATTATTTATTAATCCATTCTTTCTTTGATGTACTTTTGAGTGGTTTCCAGATTTCTGGCTCTTACGAACAATGCTACTTTGAACATTTTTGTGTTTGAATTCTGGCCCATATAATCACACTTAAGTATTTAATTGCTGGGTCATCATTTATGTGCATACTTAACCTTACAAGAGAATGCCAGTTTTTTTACCAAGTAGCTCTAATAATGTTCTTTCTTACTTGCTGGGTAAGTTTTTCTGTGGTTCTACCTCCTTTTTAATGTTCAGTTTTGCCAGATTCTTTAATTTTAAACAATCTGGTGAGTATGTAATGGTTTCTCATTGTGGTTTTCATTTGTATTTCCCTGACTGCTAATAAAATACTTCTTCATATATTTATAGGTCATTTGGATTCTTTTTTTCTGTGTGTGAAATGGCTGTTCAGGTATTTTGTCTATATTTATTTGAGTTGCCTGTCATTTTTTTCTCATTTATTTGTAGTTCTTTACATCGAGTGAAAATAAACACTTTTTGGATTATGTATTGCAGATACGTGTTCAGGATCTATAGATTGCCTTTTCACTCCCTTAATGCAGTCTTTTGATAATGAGACAGTCTTAATTTTAATGTAGTCTCATTTATCAATCTTTTCCATTCTGGTTAGAGTTTTTTTGGAAATATGGAATTTTTATAGCCTGCAATGAGGCATTCCAGCTTGGATAAATGGCATAGACACAATCGTGGAACTAGGAAAGCTCAAGTTATGCTTCCATAGAAAAGTAGTAGAAGAAAAATCAGGGACAGTCAAGTTAAAATGTCTAAACCCTATCCCTCAGTTCTTTGCCTATAGGAATGCTATGGAAAAGTTCTGAGCTGGGAAGATCCATGATCAAAGGGATGCTTTCAAGAGATACACCCTAGAGTACTAGAGTCATCATTAGAAGGAAGAGACATCTGGGATGGGGAAACCACCCCATAGGGTTAGAAAAAGGCAGAAGATGCAGAGGCTGCTGGGATGGAACTGTTAAGGCTTATTAAGTAAGACAAATCAACTGGAACTTAAATGTTTTATTTAAACTTAACAGCAAAATTATTTGATCTATAACTATGAGGGCTAGAAACTTGGACTCTACTACATTGGTGATATTTAGTCTAGGTAGACATAAGGAGGAAAGAAAGAAAAACATGAGCAAACACACAAAGGCATAAACCAATGAAATCACTTATGACTAAAGAGGACAGATGGCATTAAGTCCAAGAGGAAATCAGATTAGATAGCTATAGTGAGGCTAAATGTAGAGAGAATCCAAGGTTTTAATAAGATAGATAAAGTTATGCTGTGGTATAAAAGATCCTGAAATTCCAGTGGCTTAACATAACAAAAGTTTCTTTATTGTTTATATAAAATGTGCTGGAGGTGCTGGAGATACCCCAGGGCAACCTTCTATGCAGTAACTCAGCGGTCTGGTCTGCTTTGATCTTGCAGCCCTACTATCCTAACAAGAGGACTCTTCAGTAACTCTCTCACCAGAGGAAGAGAGTACTGGAGGGACTCATCCCAACAATTAAATGCTCTAGCTCAAAAGTGACACAACCAATTGGTCTTGCTAACTAAAGAGGACAGATAGTATCATCCTCTGATGTGCACAAAGAGGAGCATCATGGGTGAAAACTAGAGGAGAATTTCAATTTCACGTGACAGACCAAAGGGAACCATGCAGAACTTAGTGAGAAGAGGATGAAATCATGTGTAGCCATCATTCCACCCAGGACCTGTTAAATGCCTTGGACATTCTAACACCTCCTCTTATTTAACCCTCATCATAATCCTAGTGATGTAGGAAAAGACATTAGGGTTCAAAGCCGATTGCCAAGAAAGAGTTGCTGAGACATCTTTGGTGAAAAAAGTGGTTTTATGAAAGCATGGGAACAGGACCTGTGGGCAGAAGGAGCTGCACGGAGGTCATGGGGAGTGGCCCATTATATACTTACAAGTTGGGAGGGGGTTAAGGATAGTGTAAGCCTCCCAGGTTTTTTGGAAACAAGGTTTCCAGGATCTTAGGGGGCTAGCTATTGTTAGGAAAGGTCATTTATTACTGTTAAGTAAAAACTCAGTCATGAGACCCTTCAGATGTATATCAGTGAGTCATATGCTTAGGGGATGATTGCCAACATGTATCCTGGGGGGGTAGAGATAAAGGAAGTTTCCAAAGGAATTTTTATATGTTAACATAGACTTACACGATCTTGGGGTTTGGGCTAGGATTGCCTTTTGCCCTTAGCAAAGTGTCAACATCAAGGCAGTTGAGTCCTTAGAGGAAGGTCACTCTGCCTGTTTCAAGGATTTGTCAATGGGCTGTAGGTAGTAAGGAAATTTAATAATTTTTCTTCTGTCTTTGTTTCCCACATCACTATGACTGAAACATTAGGTCTTAACAAATAAAAGAGCTAAGGATCAGAAAAGTTGGGGAATATACATGAGAGATCCCATGGCTAGTAAGAACTAGGATTTCACCTGTCTTTCCAATTCTGTGTTCTTTCCATAACAGTATCCTGTTACTTCCAAAAACCATTAAGATTCATTGGTAGGAGCATCAGGAAGGATAAAGGATATTTCAGGGAAGGCTGTGGAAGTTCTCTCCATGTGACATGATAAAGCTTTAGAAAAGTTATAAAGAAGGGACAAAGAATGTTCACATAGATGACTGTTTAAGGAAAAGTTTTTAAGAAAGATTTGGTATCTAAATCAACAGGGAAGGAAATAGCGATGAAGAAATAGTGATAACATAAAGATTATTTCCACCTTCTAACCAATTTTCTTGGTACAGTGATGGCATCCTATAAAAAAGAAATGGAGGCTGGAAAAAAAAATAATAAATTTGGTTTCAGATATTTGAGGGGAACGTAACATCTGAGTATAAATATCTAAGGATATGAATCTGGATTTTTGGAGACAGATAGTGAAGATGTTAATTTGAGCTTTTCTTTATAACAGTATCTATATAAATAAATTAACTTTTCAACAGACAATGGGATGATTTCTAAAAATCACTATAATTACATGCATATTAAGTAGTTCCTAATTTTGCCAAAATATTCCTTATGTGTAAAAATACTTTCCTAAGATTTTAAAATGAATCCTATCAGTCCTCAACTGAAAAGCTTCTATGACTCCCATTGTCTACAGAATAAAATCCAAACTTTTTAATATGGCATTTAACCTTCTACAGTCGAGTCATCTTCCCTTGCCTTTGCTCACACCACTGCCTTCTAAACACCTGAGCTGGTCACACTGCCTTCCTCTCAGATTGAATGTGCCATGCTGTAGATGAAGGGGTAACCTGAGATTCTTTATTTTTCCCATAATGATAAAACCAAATTTAGTTATAATACCAGTTATTTAAGTATTTTGATTTTATCTTAATGGTTATAAATTATAAGCTATAAATTATAGATAACATATAAGTATTTACTATCAGACAAATCCAAATTTACTTTATGTGAATATACAGCTTTTAGATAATGGTAACTCTTTCAAACTGAACATTTGTACTATATATGTGGACTGGCCCCCCCCCCCCCCCGCCCCCCCTCCCCCCATCTCAAGAGCAAAGAGAGTCAATTACTTTATTATCAGTCAGAGCTTTTAATCAGAAGTTTTAGTCAACTGAAAGGTCCTCTGTGATGTGGGCAACCTATGGACTATCTTACTGCAAGACCACATATTTCTTCCATCTATGCTTATTCTAAAAACCTGTTTTCTATTTCTTACAGGTGTGTGTAACGACCCTTTGGAATTGGCATGCTCAGTGACAGGAGTTTTGTACACTTACTTCTTTGCTTTGCTGTACACTTTTTTTTCTTTGCCCAAGAACACAATTGGTTCTATAATTGACAGCCAAGTTGAAAGATAAGTGAACAGTTCTTTTTTGTTAATTTTTCTAGAATGTTAATCACTCAGTACTGATGAGTGGTCTGTTGAAACTGGTCATCTTCAGGTGATAATCTTTGTTCCTGGGGTTGTATTTATTTGTTTTTTAAGGTAAATAAACTTGCCAAGCTTCCATTCTTCCAGCTTGAATATTCACATAGCCACACTCTTGGATGTCTGATAGAACTTTTAAACTCCACTTAATAGATATTTTGAATTTCTAATGTTTCCTCTGAGACCTGCCCCAACTTGCCTAAAACATGACAACTCCATCCTGCAGTTGCTCAGGCCAAAAGCCTTACTGTTGCCTGGACTCTTGTTTTTTGTTATAGTTCTACAACCAGTCTGTCAGGAAATCCTGAGGCCTTTACCTTCAAAATAGAAAGTAATTTAACAATTTAACCATTTAAATTTAACCACAATTTAACCATTTTAGATATGGGCCTTTTTTTTTTCTTTTTGGCTCTTAAATGATCTTGCTTCCACCCTGCTTCTCTCACAGTCTGCTCTAGAACGAACAGCTGGAGTGACCCTTTCCACTCTACAAAACACAAGTGAGATGTTATGCCTCACTCCCTGCAGCAGCTCTCCATTTTACTCAAAGCAATGCCCAAGACTAGACCTACACAACTGGCCTCTGGTTTCCTCTCTCACTGCTGTCTCCTACTTTCTTCCCTTCAGTCACTCTGCTCTGGCCACATGCACCTCCTGGCTATCTGCTGAACATTCCAGGCACAGTTTCCCGCAGGACCGATGTACTAACTACCCCCTCCGCCTGGAATGTTTTTCCTCTAAATAAACATATGACTTATAAGGGTTACATAAGTATATGCAAGTACAAATGTTTCATTAACATTTGAGGTACCAAATAAATATAAGATTCTTTATTATTATCTATGTTAATAATAAATATCTGTTGGCACCTTCCTAATTTCTTTAGCATGAATTTGATCTAACTGTACATTGGAATCTAGCTACAAGAGCACTTGTAATACATAGCTTCAGTTATAGCACTGGGGAAAACACAGTCTTTGAGACACTAATCTTTTAGGTATGTGCTCTTACTCTCAGTAAGATAATTGCCATTTGTTTAGCAGTCAGGATAAGCCAGGCCCTGGATTTAAGATGCATTATCTGATTTAACCCTCACCTCAACTCTGTGAGATAGAAAATATTGTTTCCCAATTTAACATCTGAGGAAATGGAGACCCAAAAGATTAAGTAACATACTTAAACACATGGTTCATAAATGTGCTGGTACTCACATCCAGGACTGACTCCAAAAACTTACATAGTCCTCCTTATAGCTCACATCGGAACTGAAGAAGCATTACTGTGAATTTGTACACGTTTATCTGATTTATAATGCTCTTGAAAGTACTTGAACTGTGCAAAAGCAGTTTAAAGATGGGACAAAATGATTTCAGGCCAAAAATGCAATGGCTACCCTGTTTCCACTTAGCACTCAAGCAAACATGGAAAATTGCGGATCATAGTACAACATCTAAAAACAAAGCACCAAGGTAAATTAAAAGTGCAATAGTGTAAAAGAAGGAAACATCAAACATGTTTGAGAGGATCAGAAAGAGTTCATTTAAGGGTAAAGAATTCTAGAATGTTATAAAAAAAAACACACCCAAACAAAAGGGCCAGGTACTTCTTATTTATTGTAAGAAATGAGCTCCGATGGGGGTAGACGAACCATGAGAGACGATGGACTCTGAAAAACAAACTGAGGGTTCTAGAGGGGAGGGGGGTGGGAGGATGGGTTAGCCTGGTGGTGGGTATTGAGGAGGGCACATTCTGCATGGAGCACAGGGTGTTATGCACAAACAATGAATCATGGAACACTATATCTAAAACTAATGATGTAATGTATGGGGATTAACATAAGAATTAAAAAAAAAAAAAGAAATGAACTCTGATGAGCTTGGGCCACGTGATGGCAAATTCGAGCATATGGACCAACGAGCGGCAGATCCACGCTGATACGTTTCTAGTTACCAAGCAAACAAATGGGCACACTGCAGTCCAGCAGAAGAGCTTCCCCCCATTCTTTCTCGTTGCCTGGCATGTGGAAACAAGGAGTAGCGTCAGAGCCAAATGGGAGTTACAAATGTGAGCAATGCCATCTGTGCTTTTCTATTTCTGGTCAAGAGGAGGCATATGCTGATTGAGAAGATACCAACAGATACAGCTGTAAATAGTTACCCAAATTAGTGTGTGTTAGGACCAAAGAATAGAAATTGTCATCTGGCTCAAGTGCTGAGACCCTTTCAGATGAGGAAATGAGTTATAAGTCTCTTACCTCTTGCTGGGAAAGACTGTTGACCACTACCCAGTAACAAACATATCTCTTCCACTTGTTTGAAGGCTTTTAAGAGTTTCAGTTAATACTGAAAACATTTTTGTAATTGATACACATCTGCAGACCATAAGGTAGCCGAGACATGATGGTTATAAAGAAAGAATGATCAAGTGACAAAATGAAAGATTATACCTTAAGAATCTGGACATTATTAATATAATGCATCTCTTGTTCTTTGGATGGCCAGGGAAAATACACTTCTCTATTCACCAAATATATGTAAGTCTTTGTTAAAGTGTTTTTCATTTTTAAAAATCTCTAACGATAACAGAACAGTAAAAAAATAATTACAATCATTGTTGTTTTCCTCCACACAGAGGAAAAAAAAAAATGCTCATGCTGCTAGAGGAGAAAAAAAAAGACCAAGAGTAGTCTTTTTTTTTTTTTTTTTTTTAAGTAGTTAAGAGTTCTTAAATTTTGATGAGAAGATATTTAAACTCTCTTGGTCATCAGAACTGTTTTCTTTTCTTTCTTTTTTTTTTTTAAGTATACCAAAGACTTATCTCAGAATCTGGGAAGAACTGTTTTACAAAGGAAAAATGTTATCTTAGTCTAGATTCCACAGGCACAGATGAAATCTTCCACTCCTTTCTTTCATTTATTCAGGAAGTATTTAAGAAGGACCTACTATGCACTGGGCACTATTCTAGTCACTGGGGATAAAACAATGAACAAGACAGAGCCTCTGTTCTCAAGGTGCTTACATTTTAGTGGAGGGTGGAAAACTCATAAATGAAAAAGATTTTATGCAATGATTTGATACAATAAGAGTAAAACAAGAATATGTTGAGATTGACTAACGGGAGGAAGAATCTATGTATTATTCAGTGTGGGCTAGGTTTTCTGTACTAATAAACAGCCCCAACGTCTGAATGGTGTAAATAAAAAAAAAAAAAGAATTTCTTTTTTCCTTCATAGTACACCATGGTTCAGTGAGGGGCTCAGTTCCATGTCCTCTCTCAGGGATGTAGGACGAGGGAAGCTTCATTGTTGACTGTCACCAATTACAGTGACATGGGTAAGGACTGTGTGACAAATTATATTCCAGCTTCTAGAGGCTTCCACCTAGCAATGTCAGGCCATATGCTCTCACGTTTCATTGACCAAAGCAAGTTATGTGTCCATGACTCACTTCAAGGAGGTAGTGAAGTGCAATCCTCCAGCATGCCTGGCAGGAGGAGGTTAAAGGCAATAATGATTATCACAGTCTATTTTAATTGGGCTTGTGGCAGAATGCCTCTCTGAAGTAATGGTATTTAAATGAAGATCTAAATGATGAGAAACGAGTCATAAATAGATCAGCAAACAGTAAATGCAAAGTTTCAGGAGGAAACACATTTGGTGTGCTGGAGGAAAAGAGAAAAAGGATGCTGAGGCTTGAGCATAGTTAATTAGCACAATTAAGAAGACTGGATGAGGGGCACCTGGGCAGCTCAGTCGGTTGAGCATCTGAGTCTTGGCTTCAGCTCAGGTCAGAATCTCAGGGTGGTGAGATTGAGTCCTATGTTTGGCTCCCTTCTCAGTGGGGAGTCTGCTTGAGATTGTCTCTCTCCCTCTCCTTCTGCCCCTCTCCCTGCTCAAGTCTCTCTCCCTCTAAAATAAATTAATAAATCTAAAAAAAAAAACCAAAAACAAAAACAAAAGGAAGACTGGAAGATTTTTAAGGTTTCGATCAGAGGCAAGTAGCGACCACATCATAGTAGAAGCATACAGGTAATAACAGTAAATGTATATTTATTTTATGTGTAATGAAAATCCATTTATAGTTTGATAAAACTGAAGCTAAAGAGATCAAACATAAATTTTTAATCCACAAAAAGATGCACAGTTATATACTCTGAACTCTTCATTCATACTCTGAACTCTTCATATTTCTTTACTACAGATTAACCAAAGTCATTGTGCTATAGAATAATAACGTACATTCTTCCCATATATGTCACTACTTAGAAATTTCCTTAAGAAGATATTCCTAAATGCATGCAGAGATTTACTAATATGCTGCTTGTTACTATGTTGCTTCATAGGATGAGGCACACTCAGGCCTTTTAAACTATGTCAATGAAATGTTTAATAACGTGAAAATTTTACACTATATTATAAGCCAAAATAACTAACTCTACATTTATTTATCTCACTTAAAGAATATTTCATTTTATGAGAATACACACCCATATCCTGTTTTGTAATTTCAAATTGGTACAATATCCTAGAAAGCAATTTGTTAAACAAAGACATAAAAATATATACAATCTTTGCATGGATTAACTATGCTTCTGAGAATTTGTCGTAAGGAAGTAATTAAGGATATGTTTGAAAATTAAACTATTGGGATGTTCATTGAAGTATTGCTTGTAAAAACAAAAAAGCAAAACAATTAATGTCTAACATTGTGGTATTTTTGAAAATCAGTTGTGTATATCCACAAGGTAATTTCATAAAGCTGGTAACCATGATGGTCCAGAACTATACCTATTGATGTAGAAGGATAATTATATTGTTATTCTTTAAGGCTATGTCACAAAATATCCTATAAAATATATAATCTTTTTTTCAAAAATATGTATTTGTAAATATACAAAAACAATTTTTTTGAAGATCATACAGCAAGATATTAACAATGGTTACTTCTGGGCTGCTGAGATTTTGTATGTTTTACATTCTTTTTTATTGTATTTCCTATTTTTTTGGTAAATAAGCATTTATTCTATAATAAGAATCCTTATTTTTAAGAAAATAAACACACAGCACATTAATAAACAAAAAATTGTGTATCAGAGCACAATTTTGTAACAGTATTTACAGTGTGTTTGTTATAAATTTTTGGTACTAACCACACACACAGACACACACACACGAATATACAAATATATTTCAAATAATTCTGCTAACATTAGGAAAGATGTTTCTTTTGTGTTTTTCTGTACTTAAAGGTTTCCTATAATAATCATACATTACTTTTATAGGAATTTTTTTAAACAATAGGTCTTACTTCTCTGCTACTCCCATTTTCCACCATGATTTTCACTGAAAATCTTTTACACAATGAAGGATTTAATTCTCCCACAAGCTACAACCCTCTCAATCTGACTTTCTACCCTTATAGGGATAAATTTCAATACTGATGGTCTATTTATTTTAAAAAGATACTCTAGTTTTCTCTCATCATTATGCAATCACTTTTTGGCAACTGTACTTAAGTCAGATATGAAAATGAAGTTCTCACAATTCATTGATTTGGTAAACTCTAACTAGAGCATAAAAAGGAATACATCTTGAAAACACATTTGTCCAACTTGAAACTATGGTTTGACATGTATGTGTTGAAAACCTATTATATGATGAGATCTGTGAGATAAACTTAGGTTCAGTTTTCCTAGAGTTTATATACTCTAATTTGAAAAACAGTTACAGGAAACAAAGGATATCATTGTATCTTAGAATACTAGTTTAGAGTACTATCCAACATCTGTCCCATCTGGGGAGAAACTCCCTTTTTGTGTGAGTCTTGGCAGGAGGCAAGGAGATCAGATCGCTCTCTTTAGCCCCTGACAGGCAGCTATGGCAGAAACTCACCAGATACTTCCACCCAGAACTTCAACACTGAACATCTGATGTGTGTGTGTGTGTGTGTGTGTGTGTGTGTGTGTGTGTGTGTGTGT